>NC_142168.1:73423326-73723326 GCF_029865625.1 Vigna umbellata | reverse complement strand
AGTTAAACTATCAACGTCATGGTAACAAATTTATTAAATTTAAATTCTAATTTGAAATTCAGCACGTTTTGTTTTTCTTAATTTCACTTGTGCGACAAATGATAAATCAGAATGACCACGTCATGTTTATATTGACCAAACAAGTTAGAGATTGAATTGTTTAAAATATGCTTACATGTGGATGTGATTTACTTTGGAAAGTAATTGTCTGGTCCAACTGAGAGCTAGCAGGTTCAGAAAGAATTGATGAAGGTGCCATAATGGTATTCTTTGTTATGGTTTCCTCCACAGCAACTTGCTCAATTTTCTGCACAATAACAAAAAGATATGTAGCTTTGCATACTTGACTACTTTCTGTGATGTGCTAGATATGTTATTACTGATAGAAGGGGACATGCATATTAATTTAAAACAATTGATGGTATTTTTGTTTTCCATTTAGCAGAGGAATTTCGGGGCCACTTACAATTTTTCCAAACGGCTTTTGTTGGTTCATCAAACACGGTTCACTAATCCGCTGTTTGTCCACCAATGCCTAAACAAAGTAATGAATAAAATAACTATACTCTCGATACTTTTATTTCATCAAATACTCGGAAAAATGTTTATTAGACTCACATTTGCGGGTGTTTCACGTAGAGGCATATTCAAACAACTTGGAGTTGGCCTTTCAATTGGTTGTGAGTTTGTTAATGATGTTTCTATTCTTGGTATTTCTGAAGTGGAAACTTCTGCAACAAATTCCTCCTCTGCTTCTTCATTTCTCGGAGTCACAATGTGGTCATTAGAAGCAACACCTATTTCACCTTCTTTATCAACCAAGTCAAAACCTTCTTCCAAGCTAATCTTAGGCCCATCACCTTCTTCAACAACGTCCCCACTACTACACCTGTTTAACAAACTTAAATTGCTTGCCAGAGAACAAAAAACTCAGAAACTGATGCTATCAATCTTGTAAAAATTCACCAAATGTATACTTATCTAACAAAATAGTCATACCTCATAGAATTCTCATCTATTTGTCTCTGTGCAATGTCCTCTTCCAGCTTAGGATCCCTCCCCACAACACGTTGACGCATTTGCTCTACCCATGAACTCTCAAATCCAACTTCAATAGCTTCTTCACATAGTTTATGGAACTCTTTTTCACTTTCAGGAATAATACTATCCACACTTTCCTTCTGGAGGAACAACAACATATCTGCCAAAATTTTCAACCTCCAAGCTTGAAAGCGCTCACTAAACTTCTTGGAAGCATTCCAGAGATGAGGATATGTTGTTATTGCCTCCACCAGAAGAGAAATCTGTGCATCATCCAGATCAACAAAATGTTTATATGCTCCCAATCTTGTACGGATATCTGCAGAAGCTGTAAAAAGTTTGAGAGGGTGAAATGAAAATATAGGATGGAAATGAGAAAATAAGAAATCAGAAACCTGAAGAAATGTCATTGTTGTTGTTAGGAGCAACATATATTCCCTCTTGGTTATGCAAAAGGTTCAACCCTTCTTGTACTTGGATTCCTTGGCTTGCCACTATTCCTGGCTTGCCTTCATTCATCTTATCATCTTCTTCAACTACCTTGGCAATGTGAGTTGCAACAGCACCTCCAATGCCAATGTCTTCAACTCCAGTGGATGAAGATTTAATGCTCTCATTTCTTACGTCCTCAATCCCCTGTATATAACAAATTGAATCAATAAGATTGAGTATTAAAGGACCACCATTTTTAATATACATCATGTGGTGGTATGATAGTGGTTTCTTACTGTTGTTTTTTCGAGTGCATGTTGGTCTCCAAAGCCTCCTTCACTGTTTGATTCCTGATTCACCGACTTTCATTTCAATTATCGAACAAGCAAGGTAGGAGTTGGTCTTAATACCACAAAACCCATTTTTAAGTGTAGTAATCGTTGCACTTATATGCTCAGGTGTTTTATGCAGAGAAATTGCTATACAAATTAGAGGTGGGCTTCTAAATTCTAAAATAGGAGTTGGTATTGCTAGTCTCTGACTAATGCAACTTTTCCAATAAGTGTTGCCAGTTTCATCAATACACTTCACAATGCTAAAGCTAAGTTTGGTAAGGTAACTTTTATTTCGACGATACTTCCTTCTTTTCCATATTTAGTTTACTAATTTCTAGTTGATTCATAATTAGTTGGCTTATCATGACATTATTTAATGCAGTTCCTTGTTTGATACCACTCAATATTTTGCAATTCACACAAATCTAGAAGATGTTTAATTTGGTAGAATATTTTCATTCTTTTTTATAAAATTGAAATGAAAATATGCATATCAACCTCATGCCATTTGAAAGGGAACAACCAATGGTGCTTTTCTTTGTTTTCTGAATCAGGGGACAGCAACAATTTTGATTGTTCATAACCCTCTTCAATAATTTGTTCCTTAGCTTTGAGTAATATAAATCTGTTAGAATTCCAAGAGCTTATTTTATGCTCATATATGAGTGTGCTTCCTGAATATTCAAGGGACTTACCTTTCTCACACATTCAATATACCTATCTCTCTCAAATTGGACGATGATAGTTTTTTGATGTGGCAACAACAAGTGCTTGCTAAAGGTTTCCAACTCATGAAGTTCTTGGAAGGTTGTGATATACCACCACAGTTTAGAATTCTTGAAGATGTATTAAATAACAAGCTCAATCAAGAATTTCTCAACTACGAGATGCAAGACCAGCTGCTGGTAGCATGGCTTCTAGCATCAATGCATACACCTATTCTTACCAAAATGGTAAGTTCGATGGTAATTCTCATGTCAAATTTGGGAAAAGTTGTGTATCTACTACGCCTTCCATTCAAGAACCAAGATCAAAGTGCTCAAGAATTAATTCAGGCAACCAAAAAGAGACTGTAACATCACAACATATCTTCGTGATATCGAGAAGATTGTGGACACATTAGCTGCTATAGGAGCTCCTATTTCAACTGATGAACACATTGAAATTATTTTAGATGGGTTATCAGATGAATATGACAGCTTCATCACTTTTGGTCCTTCATCTTCAGCAAACAATTCTAGAAACAGGTTATTTGGTTCTTTACATAAAAATAACAACTTTTTCCACGTATCAAAGTCATAATAGAAACTCCAAATCTTTTGGTTCCAAAAATTCAAATAGCTCTCTTCTTGCTTACCGTCTTCTTCTGGGTCCAATTCGAAAGTTCAAAGTCAAATATGAAACAAGTTTGGTCACACAGCTCTCACTTGCTTATACCTGATAATCAAACTACTATTTCTGCTAATCACTATATGCCTATCTCCAAAAAATACCGACACTCCTTCTCTGTTGGGCACTCCTTCTACGGTCAATGATCCCTTGTGCTATCCTAACAAGGGTGCTACTCATCACATAACACATGATCCACACAATTTCACATCAAAGAGAACTTACTCTAGCAATGAAAAGTGAAATTAGGTAATGGTACTGGTATGTCTATCTTACATGTTGGTTCAACTTCTTTTTCTTTTCCTTCCAATAAAACCTTACTACTCTTATCTAATCTTTTACATGCTCCTAATATTTTCAAAAATCAGATTAGTGTTTGAAAATTTGAAAAAGATAATGATGTTTATCTTGAATTTCATGCTAATTTTGGTTCTTTAAAAAGCAGGACAGAAATTAGGTCATCCTTAAAGGGTTTCTTAAAAGCTAAACTACATCAATCACCCTTTCACCCATCAACAACTGTATATTCTCACCCTTTGGAACCTTTTTACATAGATAATGGGGACCAGCTCCTATTTCTAGTACAGATGGTGCAAGATACTGTGTAGCCTTTTTAATTCCTTACTCAAAAAGTTTTTTGGGGAAGCTTTTCTTACTGCTGTGCATATTATAAGCATTCTACCAACTCAAGTCTTAAATGGTCTTTCTCCTTTTTCGAAATCTTTTTAAAGGCTTGTAGCTAAAGGCTTTCATCAACAAGTTTTTATTTCAGCAACACTGTTTCGTGAAATTTCCAAGAGAAACGGGTTGCTTCTGGTAGTAGTATTGAGGCAAAATATTGGAGTATTGTTGTTTTGTTGTCTGAAATTACATGGATTTCCTCTCTTCATGAATTTCGTCTTCCTTCTTTTGTTCCAACCATTTACTTCGACAACTTATGGATTGTTTTATTAGCCGCAAAACCTATTACGCACTCTCACATCATTTTGAATTTGACTTACACTTTGTTCGTTCATTTGCAAGGTAGATATCAGGTTATTGACATCATTACCAAACCTAGATTTACTACTTGTTTTACTAAGTTTAAAGATAAACTTAAAGTGGAATGTAATCTAAGTTTAAGGGGATGTTAGTAAATAAACAAATTCACTTCTGTTATATTAGTTCTTCTTCGCTGCTTTCTTATATATACCTCTCTTTGTAATCACTCTTCTTCTCCTTTATATCTTACAGTAGGACATATCATTTTCTTTTCAACAAGTTAACTTCAATGAAATATAATTCGTTATTTGGACTATATTGTTTTTATAACACAATCACCATGAATTTTGCAGAAAGTGTCGCAGATTTCACATAAAGGATCACATTGATTTGTTTTAGAAAAAGGAAGATCAAATTTAGTAGGTTAAAATTGAAGAAATTGTTTTAATAACGAGACAGAAAGAGCTATTAAACTTTTTTTTATTGTATTTATATTCATAGATTGGTTGGCTCTAACCTCTGATGAAGTGAACTCACTGCTACCACCAAGAGTAGAATCTTCATCAAAATTTCTTATGACACCCTCTATGTCCCACATATAAAGTGCAGTGTTTTCGAAATCTATAACAAAAAAAATATCATGTCACAATGAAACACAAACAAAAGGGGATACAATCACAACTTTTCATGATGGATTTAAAACTAAAAAATGACAAAAGCTTCATGATAGGAATCTTTTTATCACCCATGAAAATAAAGCGGTGACTCTATGCCTAAAAAGGATGGTTTTATTTACAGTAGTGTTCTTCATAACTAAAATTACTAACTTAAAATTAAAAATCATGGCAGAAAAAAATTAATTTGTGTTCACTTTAAAACATTCAGGTGAGTACTCGGCTGAAAACTTGAAGCAGTACTTTCTGAGTGAAATAGTTAATTTGTAAATATATTTTCTTTGGGTAAAATTGTTTGCAAATTGGGAATGATTTGCCTCAAACCATGCCAATAGCGTATGCAAATGTGATCACTTTCAATGAACAATTAACAGGTTTAGTTTTGGGTTACAACAAGCAGATTCGAAACATTTAGCAAAAGTAATATCAATATTGGATAAAAGAATGAGGGATTTGGATTGCAGGTTTTCCACCACTGGAACCAATTCAAGGCTTTCCCTTCTAAAGCAACCCTGACAGTCGGCATTCTTTCCTCCTCACGGACTTCCCTTAATCGAAGATATGTTTCTAATATGTTAGTCCACCCATAGGCCTCCTCTCCTAAAAAATCAGGGATATCCAATTTTTTCCATTTTGAGCAGGAGACTACAGAACTTTTCTCCTCGTTATCTTAGTTGCCCTCATTGCCTCCAATTGCGACTGAATCCTCATCAGTCTGTTTCGTTGTTGAAGACAATTTCTCCACCACCACTGTAAGTCCCCAAATCATGTCTTCTAGACATTGAAACCTCTTATGATACTCGTTATCCTGTTCTTGCATCATCTTTTCAAGCCCATCCAATCTTGATTCCATTCTTATATTCACCATGCCTCAACAGCTACTACAGGACTAGAAAAGAGACTTTGAATACCAGTTGATAGGTACCCTGAATTTACAAGAGAACTCCAAGATAGATTATTTGATGTTTATTAAGAAACCAAACAGTATTGTTCTACCAATGTGGTAAGAACAAGAACAACCATGTACCATTTTCAAGGTATTTCGAAAGGACTTGTCTCTCCTAACTTTTTCTGTTACAAAATACTCCAAAATTGCCTGCTCACCTCTCATAAGACTATTTATAATAGTCTGTTACAGTTATGTAACTACAACTGTACTAACTACCTTCTTTTTTTTCTTTTGTAAATTGTACCAAACCTATCATAATCATAAAAATAAAGACAAGACTGCCTTCCTACTTGTGCTAATAGTCTCTGTTGAATCTGTAGGATATCATACAACTAACATAATCATAAAAAGGATAAGAACATTTTGTACACCTAACCTTCTTCAAATGGCCATTTCACAATGAGATTGTCACTGGCACAAATGCTAACAAAATTTGTTAGTTTACGAAGATAGAGTCTTTCCAATGCCAGAAATGAATATGAATACCCTATAATCCTGATTAACTATTGAATATTGGCCAAACATATATTTCAATTGGCTGAGAGCATTCTTAAGTTTGGGAAGATACCTTTCAAATTCTCTTTGCCACATTCATCCTCAATGTCTATAATGTGCTCAAGTCCAGGATATTCCTCAATTCTCAAGATTTCCAACATCAGAGGAAAAATTTAGAATGCAGTTCATGTCCTTGATTAAGATTTGGACTCCTCAAGGTAGAATTGTCCTGTATCTAAGACATCTCAGAGGAAAAATTTAGAGTGCAGTTCATGTCCCTGGTTAAGATTTGGACATATATCAGGTTAATGGAAAAACATGAATGTATAAGACATTGAAAATAATAAAATTTTTGGATAATTGAATGGTCCCTACATGTTGAGCTGTGACAAAAGAATCATTTGGCAGTTTGACAAATATAGGTTTGATCTTGTATAAACTGACAATATTTTTTCTTATGGGTCACATGGTCAGTGACCCCTGTGTCTATAATCTAGAAAAAATTACCTTGTCTGTCTCCTGATGTATTTCGTTGTCCTGGATTGACACTATGTGAGTGAGAAGAATTGTCAATGATTTCTAACATCTTTAGCAATTTTTGTATCTGTTATGGAGTGAAGGAACTCAAATAATTGTCAGTTTTGGCTTGTTAGATGGTTTGGGTCTTTGTATAAGCAGAATCCTCTTTGCAAACATTAGTCATTTTGTCCCCGAGGTCAAATTACATATTACTTGGCTAGATTAACCACCTAAATGAACTCGACCCTAAGGCCAATCCACCTACAAAGCATGACCAAATGGTCCAACCATGAACTCGACCGAATGGCTAATTCATATGCAAGCCACCCAACTCGCCCCAAACCAAACTCCTAAGACTGGGGGACTTATGTTCCTACCCGACCCAATAGGTATATTATGAGCACAATCCAACAAGGCCCTTTAAGGCTCTTCAATATGAAGAAATCCAAACCTATACCTATTTGGGCCATATTTACATATTATAACTAAATCTCAGTAGTTTGGCATGTTAGTTATTATTTATCCTTTTGTTATTATTTATTAGATTGTGATTATTCTTCCCATATAAGTGTTATTATAATATGATAACAACTCGTATTGATCCTATAAATATATTTTTCAAGGAATGCTCACTTCATAAACACTTATACACTCGATTTTGCATAAAGATCCTAACTCTCAAACTGAGCATCAAAAAGTCTTAAAGTATAAGTTTTAGAATTTAATATTTTTATGAATGACTTCAATTTTATAGATTTAAATTTAAAATATTTAAATATATAAAATGTCTCATCATATTTATTTAATCTTTATTGTTGATAAAAAAAATTATATGTATAAAAATCAATTTTTTTAAAAAATATTCTATGATTAATTTTTTTCATTAATAACTTTATTTTTATCATTTGATTTTCGAAAAGAAAAACTCTAATAAAATTCAATAACAATTATTAGTGGGTAAGGAATATTCATAGATTGGATAACATGATATATAAACATGTCTCATCAACAAATAAATAATTAAAATTAATTCAAATTGTGATTGTTTGAATCAAAATATTCAATGTTATTTTTGTGCCTGATGCGAATAGAAGTATATAGTGAGATTGAGTAACCAAGTTTAATTGAAATTAATAAAAGATATTGTTTGAACAAATCATGGAATGATTATTTGAATGGGTTAAAAGTTATATTATTAAAATGCTTTTTAAAACATCTTTGTAAATTAATTAAGTATGTTTGCTGCCGAGTTGATATTTCTAATATCTTTTGCTTGAATGAAGAATTTTGGCTTGGACAAATATAAAATAGAGATGCAAACCTTCTCCTCGATTCTATTTTCACTCTAGTAAAAATAGAGCTTAAAATTAATGGTGTTCTCTACTCTATTTGCTCAAGTGAAAATAACTATATAATTCAATCTTACTTTTTCTTAAATTTCTCTCAAATGAGAAAATCTTCACTTAAGCTAACCTGTTTTGGCTCAAGTTAAAATTCAATATTTTTTTTTATTTATTGTTTTCTTGTCTATTTAATGAATTGTTGAATGTATATTATAAATGCAAAATAGCAGTTTGTATAATTCATTTTTTCTTAAGTTTGTTTTTTAAGTAAATTATGTTGTAAGAAAATGATTATTGAAATTGATTGAATTAATTGAATTTGGGGTCAAACATATAGGATGATGTGTGAACAATTATTTGAATTATGTATTAAGTATTGACACTTATGATATAACGTAGATCTCGATAATCTAAATCAAATAGAGTGATATATAAGACTATTTAGAATAGTATGTTACAGTTATGTAATTACAATTGTACTAACTATAGACCTTCGTTTGTAAATTGTATCAAATCTATCAATAATCTTCCATGAAGATTCATATTGTCTTCAAGGTGAAAGTTTAGAAATTCTTTATGAATATACATTCCTGATCAGCGTTGTAGAGATTGAAAAAGAAGAAAGAAACCCTAATGCTTGGAAGAAAAGGAAGGGAAACTCCGATGGCTTCCCCAGCAGCAACAAACTTCGTCGGCGACAACCTGAGTTAGTGGAGGTGTGTTGGCGTTCGTGTGTGTGTGACCACTGTTCTGACTTTGTATTGAAAAATATCAAATGTTGCACAGATAGAGAGAGTTTCTAAGTTTCCAGCGTGGCCAGACGTTAGTCACCTCACCTGATTATTAACGCCGTTTGTTTTAGAGGACCAAAAATTATGGTTTCCTTAAGGAGAGGGATCAAAACGTACAAAGTTTGAAATAGGGACGAAAAACAAAATCGCTTGCTAATTGAGAGACTGAAAACATATTTAACCCAATTACATATTACTCGGCTAGATTAACCACCTAAATGAACTCGACCCTAAGGCCAATCCACCTACAAAGCACGACCGAATGGCCAAATTATATTATGAACTCGGCCTCAACGCCAATCCACCTACAAAGCATGACCAAATGGTCCAACCATGAACAACCGAATGGCCAATTCATATGCAAGCCACCCAACTCTCCCCAAACCAAACTCCTAAGACTGGGGGACTTATGTTCCTACCCGACCCAATAGGCATATTATGAACACAACCCAATAAGGCCCTTTAAGGCTCTTCAATATGAAGAAATCCAAACCTATACCTATTTGGACCATATTTACATATTATAACTAAATCTCAGTAGTTTGGCATGTTAGTTATTATTTATCATTCTGTTATTATTTATTAGATTGTGATTATTCTTCCCAAATAAGTGTTATTATAATATGATAACAACTCGTAGTGATCCTATAAATATAACTAGTATTTTTCAAGGAATGCTCACTTCATAAACACTTATACACTCGATTTTGCATAAAGATCCTAACTCTCAAACTGAACATCAAAATTTTTTTTGCAAGTGGATATTTCCCCTCAGGACAAGGAAGTTCATTCCCAATAACAAGCACGTTCAAAGCCATCATTAAAATCTTGTCACCTATTCACAAATCTACACTCTAGTTTTGAAGAACAAGTATTGTCATATTTAGTGATTAAATGCTTTTCAAGTTAGGCTTTTTAGTATTCATGAAAGTTGTATATTCAGATGTTAGATTTACAACTGCTTAGGAATAATTTAGAAAAGAGGTCTAAAACTCTAGTTACCACTATTTTATTAATAAAATATCACACTACCAATATTTGTTGCAATTTTTTGACTTTTAAGTATAAACGTTTTTTTTTTAGAACTTGAGGTATATTTATAAGAATTGTTGCTTATCTTAATTTTTCTATGAATTATATTTGGACATGATTGGATGAGTTAAAGTTGATATAATTTGTTACTTTTAACCATAGTGACGAAATGATTTATATCATAAATTATTTTAATTAAATTAGCCCAACCTATTTTATGTATTGTTATGGTACATCGATATAATTATATTGGATATATACTCTAGAAAGTATTAAGGTAATTATGCAATAATATATATATATATATATATATATATATATATATATATATATATATATATATATATATAAAGTTGTTTCTAAATGGATAAAAGCTTTAATTATAAGTAATTTTTAATTTTAACTTGTTGAAGAAAAATTAGGAACTCCGTAGTTGATGTAAATCAGTTTGCTCCAAGAGTCTACAATCATGTTATTTTCACTAGAGTTTCCCAAAAGTCCTCAAATAGATTGGTTTGTTCCAAAAGTCTTGTACTTATTTCAAGAGGTCCGAATTGTGCACAAAAAAAAGATCATTATAATTGTGACGTTGATATTAAAATACAAAAAATGAAGAAGTGAATACCATTAATCTCAAAACAGAAAAGGTACTGCAAGTGGCTTTGAGCACTTCCTAATTTTTGGTGATGAAGTTTACTTCCAAACTAGCACATGAAGTTTAGTAAATGATATCTCAGTACTCTTTTAGTGAAGATGTCATTATTTAGGTCTAAAGGAAAAATAAGTTACATAAAGGAACGAATAGCCTTTTTGATTTTTGGTAACACTTGTTTTGTCGTTGTAGCCAAGAGCAACCTCTTACACAACAACAAACAAGATAACAGACATACAACAAAATGAAACAAATGAAATATAGGAAGTAAATTGAAACTAGTTGATGAGAGCAACCTTAACAATAACAATGAACAACGAAAACCCTCACGGGATATTTGTAGCAGCCATGCGATTGAGCTCATATTCACTACACAAATCTGACCATTTGTAAGCCACGTCAAACAATTCTTGCTCAACTTTTCTTTTATCTTCCAACATTTGAGATCTGTCCTTCATCACATTTTCAAGCTCTTTTTTGTACCCTATAGTTTCGGCAATGCATTTATTCTTTTCCTTCTCCAAAGATGATAAGGCAGCCTCACAAACTTTTATTTGTTCCTTCAAAACAACTTCCTTCAGTTGAGCTTCATTGTAGAAATTCTCTGCCTCAGAAATTTTGGAAACAAGAGTAGTGGCCACCTCATTCTGACAAGCTTCAAGCTTTCCCAGCTTGTCGGTGGCAGCAAAGCCTTGCTTAAAGGAGCGTAGAATGGTTGGGAAATGTTGGAGCATAGTGTCTATAATACGTTTGAGTCCATCTGATAGAGTCACATCTTTGAAAGGAAGGTTGGACAGCAAATTAAGAGTAGACCAAAGACGAAGAGTGTCAGTTTCAGAGCTAACTACGTCCTTCAGAGACATCTTCAAAAACTTTTCTAGTTCAGCGAGGGTCTTTCCCACTGGGCTATCTTTACTCTCTTTTCCTGATACAAATAAGCTTATGACATCGTTGGTCCCAAAGTCCGGAATAATTTTAGGATGGTCAATTTCTTTAGCAGTGCCCGCCTCAGTTTGGCTGCTCGTAATTTCACTCTGAGAGGAATAAGGAGAAAATATATAACAGACAAGACGTTAGCATCAAGCCATAATAATTGCAAAGCATTTAGTTTCTTAATACCAATTTTGATAAAATCATAAAAATACAAGGAGTAGAAGTTAAACTATGAACGTGACGGAAACAGATTTATTAAATTTAAATCCCAATTTGAAATTCAGTATGTTTTGTTTTTCTTAATTTTATTTATGCGGAAAATGATAAATCAGAATGACAACATCATATTTATATTAACCAAATAAGTAGGAGATGTGAATTGTTTAAAATAAACTTACATGTAGATATGATTTACTTTGGAAAGTAATTTTCTGGTCCAACTGAGTATTAACAGGTGGAGAAAGAATTGATGAAGCTGCCATATTGATGAAGCTCACATTTTCGGGTGTTTCACGTAGAGGCATGTTCAAACAACTTGGAGTTGACCTTTCAACTGGTTGTGAGCTTGTTAATGTTGTTGCTATTCTTGGTATTTCTGAAGTGGAAACTTCTGCAACAAATTCCTCCTCTGCTTCTTCATTTCTCAGGGTCCCAATGTGGTCATTAGAAGCAACACCTTCTTCCAAGCTAATCTTAGGCCCATCAGCTCGTTCAACAGCCTGAGAATCTTGTACAATGTGAGTTGCAACACCACCTCCAATGCCAATGTCTTCAACACCAGTTGACAAAGATTTTGTCTTAGCACCCTCTGCTGCAGGCCCCTCTTTAATACTATCATTTCTTACGTCCCCAATCTCCTGTGTATCACAAATTGAAAAAATATGATTGAGTTAGTGGCTCTAAAGTTACTAAAGATATCACAAAGATATGATTGCGAAAAAATATTACAAAGATAGTCTATCACTGATGCTAGAACTTTTCCAATAAATGTGTCATTTTCACCAATACAATTTCAATGCTAAACCTAAATTTGGTAAGGTAACTATCATTATAACTAGTCCACTAATTTCTTTCAGTGACGAAAAAATATGTAATTATTATTAATTACATTTTACATTTTTGTATGTTATGTTTTATAAATGTTTATGAACTTTATTATTGATGACGAAATGATCAGCAATACGAAAAAATTAGGATTTAAAATCTGCGAGAACAGAAACTAGATGTAAGAATAATCAATAGATCTTTCATTGATTACCCAAAATGAAAATAATCAAAGGGATATAAGTTTTGTTGTCTTAATCATTTGTTGAAACTGAAAATGTAAGATAATAGGTAATTTTAGTAATATGCATCTCATAAAACATAGAATTTATTAAATTTATAATGATGGAAGTGAAAATGAGGAAAGATAGATAAGTTTACATTAACAGAGAGAGATACCTCGATAGATAGTGTAGAAAGAGAAAGAGAAAGATTAAGAGAAAGAGATGATAAGTAGAGCTTCTTCCATTGCAAAGAAAAGGATTAGAATTTCTTGATAGCTCGAGAGAGAGATGAAAGTAATGCATTGCTTGAATCACTCCAACACGCAACACAACAGAATAAAACCACACTTTCTCAACACTCTAACAACCATATATACCTTTTTCTTAACAATTGGTTCTTTTCTTTTCCACCAAGATAATGAGTGTTCAGAAGTTGATACTATGTATCTATACTCATCCTATCAATAAGCGGGTAATTAAAATGATCATACCTATTACTTATTACAGATTTTACCTTATAGATATCCTTTATTACACTTTTTTTGCCGTTCTTATATCATACTCAACTCTAGAGTCTACACTTGTGTGCTCGTGTATCCAACACAATCAACACATTCTTATTTCATTCTGTTTTGACTTTGTTGTCATTTTCAGTGCATGTTGATTCTGTGATATATTGCTTAAATGAGAAAGTATCAGGTGCAAGCCATGAATTGCTTAAGCCATGTTAACTTGTTTCTGTTTCTTACTTTCTTAATCAGTTCTAGCACCTATCTTAGGTTCATTTTGAGTGCTTCCCTGCTTGATAGATCGTTTATTGCATAAGTTTAAATTTTTGGAATTCCAAGCACCAAACTGTTTGTGAAAAGTCTTGTTGGGTGCTGTTTTTGCTGGTTAAGTCAATCAGCGATGTCGTCGGAAATCAAACCCGTTGCGGCAACACTCATTGTGCCACGAGAATGGAGTATGCGCCTGGCTCTTCGAACTAGCCTCCCTCGTCCCAAGAACGAATAAAGTTGTATATTTGGATGTTAGATTTACAACCGCTTAGGAATAATTTAGAAAAGAGGTCTACAACTCTAGTTACCACTTTTTTTATTGGGAATATATCACACTATCAATATTTGTTGCAATTTTTTGACTTTTAAGTATAAACGTTTTTTTTAGAACTTGAGGTATTTATAAGAATTGTTGCTTATCTTAATTTTTCTATCAATTACATTTGGACATGATTGGATGAGTTAAACTTGATATAATTTGTTACTTTTAACCAGTGACGAAATTATTTATATCATAAATTATTTTAATTAAATTAGCCAACCCTATTTTATGTATTGTTATGGTATATCGTTATAATTATATTGGATATATACTCTAGAAAGCATTAAGGTAATTATGCAATAATATATATATATATATATAAAGATTTTTCTAAATGGATAAAATCTTTAATTATGTTGAACGGTTGAAATATTGGTGTATGGTTATATGTAGAAGATATTAAGTTATAAAGTGTTACATATGGTTATAAGCCAATTCATTTTTAACAACTTATTTACTTATTTTTACAATTAATCAACTTAAATATTAGAAACTCCATAGTTGATGTAAATTATTTTGACTAGAGTTGCCGAAAAGTCCTCAAACAGATTGGTTTGTTCCAAAAGTCTTGTACTTATTTCAAGAGGTCCAAAATTGTGCACAAACAAATATCATTACAATTGTGGCGTTGATATTTGAATACAAAAAAAAAATGAAGAAGTGAATATCATTAATCTCAAAACAGAAAAGGTATTGCAAGTGGCTTTGAGAACTTCCTAATTGTCGGTGATGAAGTTTACTTCCAAACTAGGAGATGAAGTTTAGTAAATGATATCTCAATACTCCTTTTAGTGAAGATGTTATTATTTAGGTCTAAAGGAAAAATAATATTAAGTTACATAAAAGAACAAATAGCCTTTTTGATTTTTCGTAGCACTTGTCTTTGTAGCAAAGAGCAACCTCTTACACAACAACAAACAAGATAATAGACATACAACAAAATGAAACAATTGAAATATAGGAAATAAATTGAAACTAGTTGATGAGAGCAACATTAACAATATCAATGAACAACGAAAACCCTCACGGGATATTTGTAGCAGACATGCGATTGAGCTCATATTCACTACACAAATCTGACCATTTGTAAGCCACGTCAAACAACTCTTGCTCAACTTTTCTTTTATCTTCCAACATTTGAGATTTATCCTTCATCACATTTTCAAGCTCCTTTTTGTACCCTATAGTTTCCGCAATGCATTTATTCTTTTCCTTCTCCAAAGATGATAAGGCAGCCTCATAAACTTTTATTTGTTCCTTCAAAACAACTTCCTTCAGTTGAGCTTCATTGTAGAAATTCTCTGCCTCAGAAATTTTGGAAACAAGAGTAGTGGCCACCTCATTCTGACAAGCTTCAAGCTTTCCCAACTTATCGGTGGTAGCAAAGCCTTGCTTAAAGGAACGTAGAATGGTTGGGAAGTGTTGGAGCATAGTGTCTATACTACGTTTGAGTCCATCTGATAGAGTCACATCTTTGAAAGGAAGGTTGGACAGCAAATTAAGAGTAGACCAAAGGCGAAGAGTGTCAGTTTCAGAGCTAACTACGTCCTTCAGAGACATCTTCAAAAACTTTTCTAGCTCAGCGAGGGTCTTTCCTACTGGGCTATCTTCACACTCTTTTCCTGATGCAAATAAGCTTATGACATTGTTGGTCCCAAAGCCTTGAATAATTTTAGGATGGTCAATTTCTTTACCAGTGCCTGCCTCAGGTTGACTGCTCGTAATTTCACTCTGGGAGGAATAAGAAGAAAATATATAACAGAAAAGACGTTAGCATCAAGCCACAATAGTTACAAAGCATTTAGTTTCTTAACACCAAATTTTATAAAATCATAGAAAAGCAAAAAGTAGAAGTTAAACTATCAACGTCATGGTAACAAATTTATTAAATTTAAATTCTAATTTGAAATTCAGCACGTTTTGTTTTTCTTAATTTCACTTGTGCGACAAATGATAAATCAGAATGACCACGTCATGTTTATATTGACCAAACAAGTTAGAGATTGAATTGTTTAAAATATGCTTACATGTGGATGTGATTTACTTTGGAAAGTAATTGTCTGGTCCAACTGAGAGCTAGCAGGTTCAGAAAGAATTGATGAAGGTGCCATAATGGTATTCTTTGTTATGGTTTCCTCCACAGCAACTTGCTCAATTTTCTGCACAATAACAAAAAGATATGTAGCTTTGCATACTTGACTACTTTCTGTGATGTGCTAGATATGTTATTACTGATAGAAGGGGACATGCATATTAATTTAAAACAATTGATGGTATTTTTGTTTTCCATTTAGCAGAGGAATTTCGGGGCCACTTACAATTTTTCCAAACGGCTTTTGTTGGTTCATCAAACACGGTTCACTAATCCGCTGTTTGTCCACCAATGCCTAAACAAAGTAATGAATAAAATAACTATACTCTCGATACTTTTATTTCATCAAATACTCGGAAAAATGTTTATTAGACTCACATTTGCGGGTGTTTCACGTAGAGGCATATTCAAACAACTTGGAGTTGGCCTTTCAATTGGTTGTGAGTTTGTTAATGATGTTTCTATTCTTGGTATTTCTGAAGTGGAAACTTCTGCAACAAATTCCTCCTCTGCTTCTTCATTTCTCGGAGTCACAATGTGGTCATTAGAAGCAACACCTATTTCACCTTCTTTATCAACCAAGTCAAAACCTTCTTCCAAGCTAATCTTAGGCCCATCACCTTCTTCAACAACGTCCCCACTACTACACCTGTTTAACAAACTTAAATTGCTTGCCAGAGAACAAAAAACTCAGAAATTGATGCTATCAATTTTGTTAGAATTACATATGCCACCAAATGTATACTCATCTAACAAAATAGTCATACCTCTTAGAATTCTCATCTATTTGTCTCCGTGCGACGTCCTCTCCCAGCTTAGGATCCCTCGCCACAACACGTTGACGCATTTCCTCTACCCATGAACTCTCAAATCCAACTTCAATAGCTTCTTCACATAGTTTATGGAACTCTTTTTCACTTTCAGGAATAATACTATCCACACTTTCCTTCTGGAGGAACAACAACATATCTGCCAAAATTTTCAACCTCCAAGCTTGAAAGCGCTCACTAAACTTCTTGGAAGCATTCCAGAGATGAGGATATGTTGTTATTGCCTCCACCAGAAGAGAAATATGTGCATCATCCAGATCAACAAAATGTTTATATGCTCCCAATCTTGTACGGATATCTGCAGAAGCTGTAAAAAGTTTGAGAGGGTGAAATGAAAATATAGGATGGAAATGAGAAAATAAGAAATCAGAAACCTGAAGAAATGTCATTGTTGTTGTTAGGAGCAACATATATTCCCTCTTGGTTATGCAAAAGGTTCAACCCTTCTTGTACTTGGATTCCTTGGCTTGCCACTATTCCTGGCTTGCCTTCATTCATCTTATCATCTTGTTCAACTACCCTGGCAATGTGAGTTGCAACAGCACCTCCAATGCCAATGTCTTCAACTCCAGTGGATGAAGATTTAATGCTCTCATTTCTTACGTCCTCAATCCCCTGTATATAACAAATTGAATCAATAAGATTGAGTATTAAAGGACCACCATTTTTAATATACATCATGTGGTGGTATGATAGTGGTTTCTTACTGTTGTTTTTTCGAGTGCATGTTGGTCTCCAAAGCCTCCTTCACTGTTTGATTCCTGATTCACCGACTTTCATTTCAATTATCGAACAAGCAAGGTAGGAGTTGGTCTTAATACCACAAAACCCATTTTTAAGTGTAGTAATCGTTGCACTTATATGCTCAGGTGTTTTATGCAGAGAAATTGCTATACAAATTAGAGGTGGGCTTCTAAATTCTAAAATAGGAGTTGGTATTGCTAGTCTCTGACTAATGCAACTTTTCCAATAAGTGTTGCCAGTTTCATCAATACACTTCACAATGCTAAAGCTAAGTTTGGTAAGGTAACTTTTATTTCGACGATACTTCCTTCTTTTCCATATTTAGTTTACTAATTTCTAGTTGATTCATAATTAGTTGGCTTATCATGACATTATTTAATGCAGTTCCTTGTTTGATACCACTCAATATTTTGCAATTCACACAAATCTAGAAGATGTTTAATTTGGTAGAATATTTTCATTCTTTTTTATAAAATTGAAATGAAAATATGCATATCAACCTCATGCCATTTGAAAGGGAACAACCAATGGTGCTTTTCTTTGTTTTCTGAATCAGGGGACAGCAACAATTTTGATTGTTCATAACCCTCTTCAATAATTTGTTCCTTAGCTTTGAGTAATATAAATCTGTTAGAATTCCAAGAGCTTATTTTATGCTCATATATGAGTGTGCTTCCTGAATATTCAAGGGACTTACCTTTCTCACACATTCAATATACCTATCTCTCTCAAATTGGACGATGATAGTTTTTTGATGTGGCAACAACAAGTGCTTGCTAAAGGTTTCCAACTCATGAAGTTCTTGGAAGGTTGTGATATACCACCACAGTTTAGAATTCTTGAAGATGTATTAAATAACAAGCTCAATCAAGAATTTCTCAACTACGAGATGCAAGACCAGCTGCTGGTAGCATGGCTTCTAGCATCAATGCATACACCTATTCTTACCAAAATGGTAAGTTCGATGGTAATTCTCATGTCAAATTTGGGAAAAGTTGTGTATCTACTACGCCTTCCATTCAAGAACCAAGATCAAAGTGCTCAAGAATTAATTCAGGCAACCAAAAAGAGACTGTAACATCACAACATATCTTCGTGATATCGAGAAGATTGTGGACACATTAGCTGCTATAGGAGCTCCTATTTCAACTGATGAACACATTGAAATTATTTTAGATGGGTTATCAGATGAATATGACAGCTTCATCACTTTTGGTCCTTCATCTTCAGCAAACAATTCTAGAAACAGGTTATTTGGTTCTTTACATAAAAATAACAACTTTTTCCACGTATCAAAGTCATAATAGAAACTCCAAATCTTTTGGTTCCAAAAATTCAAATAGCTCTCTTCTTGCTTACCGTCTTCTTCTGGGTCCAATTCGAAAGTTCAAAGTCAAATATGAAACAAGTTTGGTCACACAGCTCTCACTTGCTTATACCTGATAATCAAACTACTATTTCTGCTAATCACTATATGCCTATCTCCAAAAAATACCGACACTCCTTCTCTGTTGGGCACTCCTTCTACGGTCAATGATCCCTTGTGCTATCCTAACAAGGGTGCTACTCATCACATAACACATGATCCACACAATTTCACATCAAAGAGAACTTACTCTAGCAATGAAAAGTGAAATTAGGTAATGGTACTGGTATGTCTATCTTACATGTTGGTTCAACTTCTTTTTCTTTTCCTTCCAATAAAACCTTACTACTCTTATCTAATCTTTTACATGCTCCTAATATTTTCAAAAATCAGATTAGTGTTTGAAAATTTGAAAAAGATAATGATGTTTATCTTGAATTTCATGCTAATTTTGGTTCTTTAAAAAGCAGGACAGAAATTAGGTCATCCTTAAAGGGTTTCTTAAAAGCTAAACTACATCAATCACCCTTTCACCCATCAACAACTGTATATTCTCACCCTTTGGAACCTTTTTACATAGATAATGGGGACCAGCTCCTATTTCTAGTACAGATGGTGCAAGATACTGTGTAGCCTTTTTAATTCCTTACTCAAAAAGTTTTTTGGGGAAGCTTTTCTTACTGCTGTGCATATTATAAGCATTCTACCAACTCAAGTCTTAAATGGTCTTTCTCCTTTTTCGAAATCTTTTTAAAGGCTTGTAGCTAAAGGCTTTCATCAACAAGTTTTTATTTCAGCAACACTGTTTCGTGAAATTTCCAAGAGAAACGGGTTGCTTCTGGTAGTAGTATTGAGGCAAAATATTGGAGTATTGTTGTTTTGTTGTCTGAAATTACATGGATTTCCTCTCTTCATGAATTTCGTCTTCCTTCTTTTGTTCCAACCATTTACTTCGACAACTTATGGATTGTTTTATTAGCCGCAAAACCTATTACGCACTCTCACATCATTTTGAATTTGACTTACACTTTGTTCGTTCATTTGCAAGGTAGATATCAGGTTATTGACATCATTACCAAACCTAGATTTACTACTTGTTTTACTAAGTTTAAAGATAAACTTAAAGTGGAATGTAATCTAAGTTTAAGGGGATGTTAGTAAATAAACAAATTCACTTCTGTTATATTAGTTCTTCTTCGCTGCTTTCTTATATATACCTCTCTTTGTAATCACTCTTCTTCTCCTTTATATCTTACAGTAGGACATATCATTTTCTTTTCAACAAGTTAACTTCAATGAAATATAATTCGTTATTTGGACTATATTGTTTTTATAACACAATCACCATGAATTTTGCAGAAAGTGTCGCAGATTTCACATAAAGGATCACATTGATTTGTTTTAGAAAAAGGAAGATCAAATTTAGTAGGTTAAAATTGAAGAAATTGTTTTAATAACGAGACAGAAAGAGCTATTAAACTTTTTTTTATTGTATTTATATTCATAGATTGGTTGGCTCTAACCTCTGATGAAGTGAACTCACTGCTACCACCAAGAGTAGAATCTTCATCAAAATTTCTTATGACACCCTCTATGTCCCACATATAAAGTGCAGTGTTTTCGAAATCTATAACAAAAAAAATATCATGTCACAATGAAACACAAACAAAAGGGGATACAATCACAACTTTTCATGATGGATTTAAAACTAAAAAATGACAAAAGCTTCATGATAGGAATCTTTTTATCACCCATGAAAATAAAGCGGTGACTCTATGCCTAAAAAGGATGGTTTTATTTACAGTAGTGTTCTTCATAACTAAAATTACTAACTTAAAATTAAAAATCATGGCAGAAAAAAATTAATTTGTGTTCACTTTAAAACATTCAGGTGAGTACTCGGCTGAAAACTTGAAGCAGTACTTTCTGAGTGAAATAGTTAATTTGTAAATATATTTTCTTTGGGTAAAATTGTTTGCAAATTGGGAATGATTTGCCTCAAACCATGCCAATAGCGTATGCAAATGTGATCACTTTCAATGAACAATTAACAGGTTTAGTTTTGGGTTACAACAAGCAGATTCGAAACATTTAGCAAAAGTAATATCAATATTGGATAAAAGAATGAGGGATTTGGATTGCAGGTTTTCCACCACTGGAACCAATTCAAGGCTTTCCCTTCTAAAGCAACCCTGACAGTCGGCATTCTTTCCTCCTCACGGACTTCCCTTAATCGAAGATATGTTTCTAATATGTTAGTCCACCCATAGGCCTCCTCTCCTAAAAAATCAGGGATATCCAATTTTTTCCATTTTGAGCAGGAGACTACAGAACTTTTCTCCTCGTTATCTTAGTTGCCCTCATTGCCTCCAATTGCGACTGAATCCTCATCAGTCTGTTTCGTTGTTGAAGACAATTTCTCCACCACCACTGTAAGTCCCCAAATCATGTCTTCTAGACATTGAAACCTCTTATGATACTCGTTATCCTGTTCTTGCATCATCTTTTCAAGCCCATCCAATCTTGATTCCATTCTTATATTCACCATGCCTCAACAGCTACTACAGGACTAGAAAAGAGACTTTGAATACCAGTTGATAGGTACCCTGAATTTACAAGAGAACTCCAAGATAGATTATTTGATGTTTATTAAGAAACCAAACAGTATTGTTCTACCAATGTGGTAAGAACAAGAACAACCATGTACCATTTTCAAGGTATTTCGAAAGGACTTGTCTCTCCTAACTTTTTCTGTTACAAAATACTCCAAAATTGCCTGCTCACCTCTCATAAGACTATTTATAATAGTCTGTTACAGTTATGTAACTACAACTGTACTAACTACCTTCTTTTTTTTCTTTTGTAAATTGTACCAAACCTATCATAATCATAAAAATAAAGACAAGACTGCCTTCCTACTTGTGCTAATAGTCTCTGTTGAATCTGTAGGATATCATACAACTAACATAATCATAAAAAGGATAAGAACATTTTGTACACCTAACCTTCTTCAAATGGCCATTTCACAATGAGATTGTCACTGGCACAAATGCTAACAAAATTTGTTAGTTTACGAAGATAGAGTCTTTCCAATGCCAGAAATGAATATGAATACCCTATAATCCTGATTAACTATTGAATATTGGCCAAACATATATTTCAATTGGCTGAGAGCATTCTTAAGTTTGGGAAGATACCTTTCAAATTCTCTTTGCCACATTCATCCTCAATGTCTATAATGTGCTCAAGTCCAGGATATTCCTCAATTCTCAAGATTTCCAACATCAGAGGAAAAATTTAGAATGCAGTTCATGTCCTTGATTAAGATTTGGACTCCTCAAGGTAGAATTGTCCTGTATCTAAGACATCTCAGAGGAAAAATTTAGAGTGCAGTTCATGTCCCTGGTTAAGATTTGGACATATATCAGGTTAATGGAAAAACATGAATGTATAAGACATTGAAAATAATAAAATTTTTGGATAATTGAATGGTCCCTACATGTTGAGCTGTGACAAAAGAATCATTTGGCAGTTTGACAAATATAGGTTTGATCTTGTATAAACTGACAATATTTTTTCTTATGGGTCACATGGTCAGTGACCCCTGTGTCTATAATCTAGAAAAAATTACCTTGTCTGTCTCCTGATGTATTTCGTTGTCCTGGATTGACACTATGTGAGTGAGAAGAATTGTCAATGATTTCTAACATCTTTAGCAATTTTTGTATCTGTTATGGAGTGAAGGAACTCAAATAATTGTCAGTTTTGGCTTGTTAGATGGTTTGGGTCTTTGTATAAGCAGAATCCTCTTTGCAAACATTAGTCATTTTGTCCCCGAGGTCAAATTACATATTACTTGGCTAGATTAACCACCTAAATGAACTCGACCCTAAGGCCAATCCACCTACAAAGCATGACCAAATGGTCCAACCATGAACTCGACCGAATGGCTAATTCATATGCAAGCCACCCAACTCGCCCCAAACCAAACTCCTAAGACTGGGGGACTTATGTTCCTACCCGACCCAATAGGTATATTATGAGCACAATCCAACAAGGCCCTTTAAGGCTCTTCAATATGAAGAAATCCAAACCTATACCTATTTGGGCCATATTTACATATTATAACTAAATCTCAGTAGTTTGGCATGTTAGTTATTATTTATCCTTTTGTTATTATTTATTAGATTGTGATTATTCTTCCCATATAAGTGTTATTATAATATGATAACAACTCGTATTGATCCTATAAATATATTTTTCAAGGAATGCTCACTTCATAAACACTTATACACTCGATTTTGCATAAAGATCCTAACTCTCAAACTGAGCATCAAAAAGTCTTAAAGTATAAGTTTTAGAATTTAATATTTTTATGAATGACTTCAATTTTATAGATTTAAATTTAAAATATTTAAATATATAAAATGTCTCATCATATTTATTTAATCTTTATTGTTGATAAAAAAAATTATATGTATAAAAATCAATTTTTTTAAAAAATATTCTATGATTAATTTTTTTCATTAATAACTTTATTTTTATCATTTGATTTTCGAAAAGAAAAACTCTAATAAAATTCAATAACAATTATTAGTGGGTAAGGAATATTCATAGATTGGATAACATGATATATAAACATGTCTCATCAACAAATAAATAATTAAAATTAATTCAAATTGTGATTGTTTGAATCAAAATATTCAATGTTATTTTTGTGCCTGATGCGAATAGAAGTATATAGTGAGATTGAGTAACCAAGTTTAATTGAAATTAATAAAAGATATTGTTTGAACAAATCATGGAATGATTATTTGAATGGGTTAAAAGTTATATTATTAAAATGCTTTTTAAAACATCTTTGTAAATTAATTAAGTATGTTTGCTGCCGAGTTGATATTTCTAATATCTTTTGCTTGAATGAAGAATTTTGGCTTGGACAAATATAAAATAGAGATGCAAACCTTCTCCTCGATTCTATTTTCACTCTAGTAAAAATAGAGCTTAAAATTAATGGTGTTCTCTACTCTATTTGCTCAAGTGAAAATAACTATATAATTCAATCTTACTTTTTCTTAAATTTCTCTCAAATGAGAAAATCTTCACTTAAGCTAACCTGTTTTGGCTCAAGTTAAAATTCAATATTTTTTTTTATTTATTGTTTTCTTGTCTATTTAATGAATTGTTGAATGTATATTATAAATGCAAAATAGCAGTTTGTATAATTCATTTTTTCTTAAGTTTGTTTTTTAAGTAAATTATGTTGTAAGAAAATGATTATTGAAATTGATTGAATTAATTGAATTTGGGGTCAAACATATAGGATGATGTGTGAACAATTATTTGAATTATGTATTAAGTATTGACACTTATGATATAACGTAGATCTCGATAATCTAAATCAAATAGAGTGATATATAAGACTATTTAGAATAGTATGTTACAGTTATGTAATTACAATTGTACTAACTATAGACCTTCGTTTGTAAATTGTATCAAATCTATCAATAATCTTCCATGAAGATTCATATTGTCTTCAAGGTGAAAGTTTAGAAATTCTTTATGAATATACATTCCTGATCAGCGTTGTAGAGATTGAAAAAGAAGAAAGAAACCCTAATGCTTGGAAGAAAAGGAAGGGAAACTCCGATGGCTTCCCCAGCAGCAACAAACTTCGTCGGCGACAACCTGAGTTAGTGGAGGTGTGTTGGCGTTCGTGTGTGTGTGACCACTGTTCTGACTTTGTATTGAAAAATATCAAATGTTGCACAGATAGAGAGAGTTTCTAAGTTTCCAGCGTGGCCAGACGTTAGTCACCTCACCTGATTATTAACGCCGTTTGTTTTAGAGGACCAAAAATTATGGTTTCCTTAAGGAGAGGGATCAAAACGTACAAAGTTTGAAATAGGGACGAAAAACAAAATCGCTTGCTAATTGAGAGACTGAAAACATATTTAACCCAATTACATATTACTCGGCTAGATTAACCACCTAAATGAACTCGACCCTAAGGCCAATCCACCTACAAAGCACGACCGAATGGCCAAATTATATTATGAACTCGGCCTCAACGCCAATCCACCTACAAAGCATGACCAAATGGTCCAACCATGAACAACCGAATGGCCAATTCATATGCAAGCCACCCAACTCTCCCCAAACCAAACTCCTAAGACTGGGGGACTTATGTTCCTACCCGACCCAATAGGCATATTATGAACACAACCCAATAAGGCCCTTTAAGGCTCTTCAATATGAAGAAATCCAAACCTATACCTATTTGGACCATATTTACATATTATAACTAAATCTCAGTAGTTTGGCATGTTAGTTATTATTTATCATTCTGTTATTATTTATTAGATTGTGATTATTCTTCCCAAATAAGTGTTATTATAATATGATAACAACTCGTAGTGATCCTATAAATATAACTAGTATTTTTCAAGGAATGCTCACTTCATAAACACTTATACACTCGATTTTGCATAAAGATCCTAACTCTCAAACTGAACATCAAAATTTTTTTTGCAAGTGGATATTTCCCCTCAGGACAAGGAAGTTCATTCCCAATAACAAGCACGTTCAAAGCCATCATTAAAATCTTGTCACCTATTCACAAATCTACACTCTAGTTTTGAAGAACAAGTATTGTCATATTTAGTGATTAAATGCTTTTCAAGTTAGGCTTTTTAGTATTCATGAAAGTTGTATATTCAGATGTTAGATTTACAACTGCTTAGGAATAATTTAGAAAAGAGGTCTAAAACTCTAGTTACCACTATTTTATTAATAAAATATCACACTACCAATATTTGTTGCAATTTTTTGACTTTTAAGTATAAACGTTTTTTTTTTAGAACTTGAGGTATATTTATAAGAATTGTTGCTTATCTTAATTTTTCTATGAATTATATTTGGACATGATTGGATGAGTTAAAGTTGATATAATTTGTTACTTTTAACCATAGTGACGAAATGATTTATATCATAAATTATTTTAATTAAATTAGCCCAACCTATTTTATGTATTGTTATGGTACATCGATATAATTATATTGGATATATACTCTAGAAAGTATTAAGGTAATTATGCAATAATATATATATATATATATATATATATATATATATATATATATATATATATATATATATATATATATATATATATATATATATATATATATATATATATATAAAGTTGTTTCTAAATGGATAAAAGCTTTAATTATAAGTAATTTTTAATTTTAACTTGTTGAAGAAAAATTAGGAACTCCGTAGTTGATGTAAATCAGTTTGCTCCAAGAGTCTACAATCATGTTATTTTCACTAGAGTTTCCCAAAAGTCCTCAAATAGATTGGTTTGTTCCAAAAGTCTTGTACTTATTTCAAGAGGTCCGAATTGTGCACAAAAAAAAGATCATTATAATTGTGACGTTGATATTAAAATACAAAAAATGAAGAAGTGAATACCATTAATCTCAAAACAGAAAAGGTACTGCAAGTGGCTTTGAGCACTTCCTAATTTTTGGTGATGAAGTTTACTTCCAAACTAGCAGATGAAGTTTAGTAAATGATATCTCAGTAGTGAAGCTGTCATTATTTAGGTCTAAAGGAAAAATAAGTTACATAAAGGAACGAATAGCCCTTTTGATTTTTGGTAACACTTGTTTTGTCTTTGTAGCCAAGAGCAACCTCTTACACAACAACAAACAAGATAACACACATACAACAAAATGAAACAATTGAAATATAGGAAGTAAATTGAAACTAGTTGATGAGAGCAACCTTAACAATAACAATGAACAACGAAAACCCTCACGGGATATTTGTAGCAGCCATGCGATTGAGCTCATATTCACTACACAAATCTGACCATTTGTAAGCCACGTCAAACAACTCTTGCTCAACTTTTCTTTTATCTTCCAACATTTGAGATCTGTCCTTCATCACATTTTCAAGCTCCTTTTTGTACCCTATAGTTTCCGCAATGCATTTATTCTTTTCCTTCTCCAAAGATGATAAGGCAGCCTCACAAACTTTTATTTGTTCCTTCAAAACAACTTCCTTCAGTTGAGCTTCATTGTAGAAATTCTCTGCCTCAGAAATTTTAGAAACAAGAGTAGTGGCCACCTCATTCTGACAAGCTTCAAGCTTTCCCAGCTTGTCGGTGGCAGCAAAGCCTTGCTTAAAGGAGCGTAGAATGGTTGGGAAGTGTTGGAGCATAGTGTCTATAATACGTTTGAGTCTATCTGATAGAGTCACATCTTTGAAAGGAAGGTTGGACAGCAAATTAAGAGTAGACCAAAGACGAAGAGTGTCAGTTTCAGAGCTAACTACGTCCTTCAGAGACATCTTCAAAAAATTTTCTAGCTCACCAAGGGTCTTTCCTACTGGGCTATCTCTACTCTCTTTTCCTGATGCAAATAAGCTTATGACATCGTTGGTCCCAAAGTCCTGAACAATTTTAGGATGGTCAATTTCTTTAGCAGTGCCTGCCTCAGTTTGGCTGCTTGTAGTTTCACTCTGAGAGGAATAAGAAGAAAATATATAACAGACAAGACGTTAGCATCAAGCAATAATAATTGCAAAACATTTAGTTTCTTAATACCAATTTTGATAAAATCATAAAAATGCAAGGAGTAGAAGTTAAACTATGAACGTGATGGTTACAGATTTATTAAATTTAAATCTCAATTTGAAATTCAGTGTGTTTTGTTTTTCTTAATTTCATTTATGCGGAAAATGATAAATTAGAATGACATCATGTTTATATTGACCAAATAAGTTGGAGATGTGAATTGTTTAAAATAAACTTACATGTGGATATGATTTGCTTTGGAAAGTAATTTTCTGGTCCAACTGAGTATTAACAGGTGGAGAAAGAATTGATGAAGCTGCCATATTGGTGTTCTTTGCTATGGTTTCCTCTACGGCAACTTGCTCAATACTCTGCGCAAGAACAAATGCTATGTAGCTTTGGTGTAATAAGTTGCAGATAAAAAGGTGTAAAATAAAAATAGTCTCATCCAATACTCATAAAAAAATTTATTAGACTCACATTTGAGGGTGTTTCAACTGTTTGCGAGTTTGTTAATGATGTTGCTATTCTTGGTATTTCTGAAGTGAAAACTTCTGCAAAAAATTCCTGCTCTGGTTCTTCATTTCTCGGAGCCAAAATGTGGTCATTAGCAACAACAGCTATTTCACCTTCTTTATCAACCAAGTCAGAACCTTCTTCCAAGCGAATCTTAGGCCCATTACCTTGTTCAGCATCCTGGGAATCTCGTTCAACTACCTTGGCAATGTGAGTTGCAACAGCACCTCCAATGCCAATGTCTTCAACTCCAGTGGATGAAGATTTAATGCTCTCATTTCCTACGTCCTCAATCTTCTGTGTATTACAAATTCAAAAAGTACGATTGAGTGAGTGGCTCTAAAGTACTATTGCTTCTTCAAGTGCATATTGGTATGGAAAACCTCCTTCACTGTTTGATTCTTCATACACCAACTTTCCTTTTAGGAGTCTTAATATTACAAAATCCATTTTTATGTTTAGTAATATTACAAATTAGAGGTGGGCTTCTAAATTCTAAAGCAGTAGTTGGTATTGCTAGTCTATCAGTGATATGCTATAACTTTTTTCCAATAAATGTTTTCAGTTTCATATTTACAATGCAAAAGCTAGGTTTGGTAAGAACTTTGATGGTACATTAATTTTAATGGATCACATTGATTTGTTTTAATAAAAAGGAGATGAAATTTAGGACGTTAAATTGAAATATGTTATTCTAATAATGAGACATTATCGGCTTTTTTATTTTATTTTATTTATATTCATATTCATAGATTGGTTGGTTCTGACCTGTGATGAAGTGAACTCACTGCTATCATTAATAGTTGAATATTCGTATATGGATATTACTATGGCTCCAAATTCCAAAAGACCAAGTTCACTGTTTACGAAATCTGTAGAAAGATATATATATATATTAGAAAATTCACGTGAAAATGAAATTCATAACAAAAAGGAATACAACCTCAACTTTCCACGATGGATCATTATATCAATACAATTAATATATATATATATATATATATATATATATATATATATATATATATATATATATAAATATAAAGTTGGGAATATTTTTATCACCCATCAAATAAAGTGGTGACTCTACGTCTTAGGGATCCTACCCTTTACAACAGTGTTCTCATAACTAAAATTACCAGAACCTAATATTAAAAGACTTGCAGCAAAAATTAAGTTAATGTTCTAATTTTAAACAATTCTGGTGGTACTCGGTTGGGAATTGGAAACCATGCCAATATATACATATGCAAGACTTATTTCAAAGCATTTAGTTAACATAACAATTATTTAATATTTCTTGACATCATAAAAAAATTAAAAAATAATAAATTGCAATAGTACACTAAGATAGATTAAATTACATAGATGACTAAATTGTAATAGTGCAAACAAAATGTGAAAATAACTAAAAAAAGAGTTAATTTCTTAAAATAATTTGAGTCTAATAATTAATATATTTTCGTTGTTGAATAAAAGTGAGATAAAATTACATTTAATTTGAAACTCATAAACTTCCTTTTTGAGAGTGTATACGAGTTAAGACCAACATTTATGTAGAAAAGAATTACCTTCAAAAGGAAAATCTTCACGGAGCTTCTCAAATGTAGTTGTTGAAGTCAAAGAGAGTTTTGGACATTTGTAGACAATGCAATTCTTTATATTATGCAATTCAATGTCTTGACTGAAGTTTTCCAGATGCGTAAATATTAAAAGTTTGAGTCTTGGAAGCTCAACTTTAATCTTAACTTGTTTACATCCAACAAGCTCTTCTAGTTCATTGGCTCCATTTATGGCCAGAAGATGAAGATTGGGAAGGTCAGTAGAAGCAGATCCAGAGAATAATCTTTTCAACTTGTGACAATCATCAACATGCAATGCTTCTAGTTTTGGGAAGCATGGTTGAGGAGAAACAAGGTTAGACAAATTTTTATCCTCCACACCCTCTTCAATGATTTGTCTTAATTCTTTGCATTCTTTAATCGTCAAAAGCTTCAACTTTGGTAAGCATCTTAAAACAGACTTTGGAAAGACTATTTCCAATTTCGCACATTCAACTATTTCTAGTTTTTCAAGATTTGGGAAGGCAAAATAATTGTTTGAAGCTTCTTTATCACATCCAATAATGTCCTCTACTTCACAGCCTCCATCTATACGAAGAAGATTTGACTCGTCTTCTTCCATGATCTGCTTCAATTCCATGCACTCTGTTATGAATATGTTCTTCAACTCTGGTAAGAATCTTACAACAGACTTTGGAAAGATTACTTCCAACTTTCCACAATTCCATATTTGTAATGTGGTAAGATGTTGGAGAGTAAGTGAATTGTTGGGACCCACCCAAATATAAGTCATTTGAGGTAGAAATCGTAACACCAAGTTCTCTAACCTTAAAACTCACTTGTTGGCCAATCATTTCATGTTCATTAAGACAAAAAATACGTTCTGCATCAGAAACCATTATGTATAGAGTTTGCAAAGTGGGGAGATGGTTCTGAATCCCTTTCGGATCCTGTAGGACATTAAGAGCAAACGTAAAAACATAAACGAAAAAAGAAAAATTAATTAATAATCATAAAAAGAAAAAAAAGACAAGACTACCTTCCTACTTGTGATAATAGGCTCTCTTGAACCATAAAATGGATACAAACATTCGTAACAGTCAAAGTCCTTCAAAGATGGCCACGTCACAATGAGATTGTTGGTAGAACAAATGCTAACAAACTTTGGTAGATCATGAAGAGATAGTTTTTCCAATGCTGAGAATTGAATATGAATCTCCTTATAATCCTTATTAGCTACGTCATATTGCCCAAACATATATTTCAATTGGAAACACTTATACACATAGAGCTGTTTTAAGTTGGGAAAGATAGCTTTCATATTCTCTTTGCCATATTCATCATCAGTGTCTATAATGTACTCAAGTCCATCACATTCCTCAATTCTCAAAATTTCCAACATCGTCAATGATGAAGCAATGGAGAGTTTAAAAAGGTACTTTGCCTTATCAAAGCCTTTCAGTTCAATCTCTCTAAAATTGTGTGTCATAATAAAGTTCAAACCCTGTGGTTGTTTTGAAAGACATTCAACACTTTCAACCGGCGGATCAAAATCTGAGTTCCATATCTGCAATTTATACACCAAAATACTTCTTAAACCAAACTAAATATTATTTTAACTCTGATTATTAACGTATTCCATTTCTATCGTATTGTTCGTATAGATAAAAGTTTAAGCAATGTCTATAATTATTTAGATTCACTTGTTTCTTCGCAAAAATAATTGCTTTCTGTTTAGTCTATTAAAAAAAATAATTTTCCAAAGTTAATCTATTCCAAATAATCCATCCCAATACTTACATATTAAAAATTTATGTTGCAGCTATTGATAGGAACTCAGGTCACTAGTAAGTGGCAGGGCATGTAAGACCATTTATTACTTTTTACACAACATCATCTTGAAATTCAAATATTTAGATTAATTTTTGTAAATTCACAAAGATAGAAACAATGTAAATGATGGTTTTTCATACCTTGATTGCAATAGAATCCCTTTTTGTAGCTTCTGAAGCATCGCTTGAACAATTTATGTTGAAAAACCCAACATATCTCCCAATATCCAATGATAGTGTTCTTAAAGATGGACATATCACATCATAACTACCAACAATGGTAATACGACGAAGATCAAGTACTTGTAAAGCAGGAAGCTCAATTTGAGTATTATTTCGACTAGAGAAGTCTTTCAAATCAGCAGCCTCTTTATTTGTTATATCATTCAATTCTCCAACAAAAGAAATAGGGAATATACCCTCCAATAAGTCACATTCACTGATATATAGCTTTTTCAAACTTTGGAAGATTGAAATATCACTCTGACAATCAGGCTCATCCTCAACAATGCTTTCCTCCTGATTTTTATTGACCCTTTCGTGAGTTACTATATCCTTCAAACTTTTGCACCCTTGTATGTACAATTGTTCCAAAGAAGTCAAGTTCTTAGCTATAGATGCTGTAAAAATTGAGCCTAACTTCCCACAACGTTTTATCTTAAGACTTGTAAGGCTGGATAGAGTTCCTGAAAAGCAATTATAAATTAAAAAATATTGGTTTCTAGAAACTAAAACCACAATCTAGAGCGTCAAGTTATCGGTTCGTAATGATGAAAATAATCGTACAAGACAGTTTCCTTAAAATAATTTTAAATTTGACAAACAACTTCACATGCAAATATAATTGTCTATAATTTTAAACGAGACCAATTTTTCTTGTAGTGTATTGACAAGTAATTGATTTAAGTAAACGTAGATCAGTAGTGTCTCGAGTTTGAACCTTACTAACGGAAAATAACATCGCAATGAAACAATATATAAGTTCGAAGCTACATGTGTCACCATTTTTAACTAAGGAATACCATGTAATGTAACTATAGAAATATGGATGCTTACCTTCCTCTATTAGTTTATCACGGTCTGTTGATGGAACAATATCTCCAATTATTTGATATAGCTTCTCACATTCTTCTATATCAACAACTTTCAATTGAGTTAAGCCTCCAACAATGTTGGCTGGGAATATATGTTCTAATTCTCGACAGCTATATATCTGTACATCCTGCAGATTTTGGAAAATTTGTACAGGATGCCCTGTGGTGAATTCATCTTCACCTACCTCCGTTTTGTCATCATCTGCTAATATATACTTCAGTTCATCACATCCTGATATTTTTAATATTTTCAATTTTACAAAGTTTCGAGCAAGCACATATGTGAAGAGAAATGTCAACCGTGGACAATCACTTAAATCAAACTTCTCTAAGTTCTCAAAAGGCCCATTGGCAGGTAGAAAACAATTCCATATAACTCTTAGATTATTCATATCTCTGATTCTCAGTGTATGCAACTTGGAGAAGAGAGTTACCACCTCACTCGAGTGACTACGAGTGTCAATCAAACATTCTAACTCTTCAGAATTATGTATCTCCAACTTATTCAACTCATCCAAACCTCCTCCTTCAATTTGAAATATATCAGGGATGATATTTTTTGCACCTCCATGAATATTTCGTACAAATAGATGGTTTGCTTTTTTTGCCAAACCCTTTATTACCTCATTTGATATGTCAAAATGGTTAAGTAATAAAGTTCTGCCAATGTAAATATCTCCAACATCAAAATCCCGAAAACTATTATTAAATCCTAATACAATTCCATACCTTTGCAGTGTTTTGCTAAACGTCTTAAAGAATTCAATATTGTATTCACTGTTAGCATCCCATTCTCCTTCAATATCAATAATGTACAACTCTTCCAAAAGCGGGATTCTTTTAATCACTTCAAAATTCTTCACTTTAATGTTACATCCATAAAAGTCTAACAATTTTAGTGTAATCGCAACATCGGTTTGTAATTCAGGAAATGAAGGCAGTGAACAATAATATAACGAGAGACTTTGAAGATTCTTCATACCGTCAAAAAATGAGAAGTCGCTCAATTCATAATTCTCAATGAATAGATAACGAAGATTTGTTAATGTTTTGAAAGATATTGTTGACAATGTTCTTTCCTCATCGTCATCGTTCTCAAGAATCAAAACTTTGAGCATTCCCATTCTTTTGAAAATCTCATCAAATTCTTTCATCTTTGTCCGTAAGCTTAAAAACTCAAGATTGGAGCAATCCAAATCATTTGGAAATTTCGCACACCATAGATATCTAACTGAATTTTGTTCCACTCTAACATCTTTTTCCACTTCACACTTGATAATCTTATTCTCATCTTTTGCTATTATGTGGGCCACATCACGAACTATGTCATGCATTTTGACACATTCATCATCTGCATCCAACAATAAAGAACAACTAACAAGCTTAATTTTAGCTGCAATCACTTCACTCCTTGCCTCTTCATATGAGTCAACTTCTCCAACTACACCTAATCCTATTGCACATCTTGTTAACATTTCAACTTTAATTTCAAAATCTTCAGGAAACACAGAGCACAACAGGAAAAGTGATTTAGCTTCTTTAGTATCTAAATTATCATAGCTCAACTGTAGGCACTGGTAGGGATCAGTCAAACCTCTTTCAATATTTATTGGCTTAGAATTTCTCAATTTATTCAATGCAACCCTCCATACCGTCTCAGCTTTTCCCTTCAAACTACAAGCAGCAGCTACAATGGCAACCGGCACTCCTTTACATTCATCGGAAATTAATCTTCCCATTTCCTTTAAAGTATCAGAGCTGGATTCTGTTATAAGTGCTTTATTTTGGAAAAGAGTCCATGCTTCTTCATCCGTTAAAATTGGCAAGTAAATCTTTCTTTGACAGTCCATTAAAGTACAAACTGTTTCTAATCTACTGGTAATGAGAATCTTGCATCCTTTATGGTGTTCAGAAGAAGGAATCCCAATACGACCAAAGTCAAGGTTTTCCCACACATCATCGAGAATTATAAAAATATTTTTCTCTTGAGTTAATCTTGAGCACAATCTTTGGGCTCTCTGCATTTCTTCGGTTTCTGGAAATTCAAATTGCAGTGAACTTGCTATTTTTTCTTGAATCCTCCGAACTTCCACGGTACTAGAAACAGGTACAAAAAGAACTTTTTCAAAAAGATGCTCTGCTTCTACTAATTTCCTAACCTCCATTGCTAATGTGGTTTTACCACAACCTCCCATCCCATACAACCCAATCATGGAAACATCATTATTTTTCACTGCATCAAGTAGTTGCTCATAAGCAGATTGTCTACTCTCAAAATTCATGCATTTTTCTGAAAGCATATGAAGGGTGTTTGAAGGAAGCGTAGCGATGCGGTCTAATGGCACATATTTTCTGCCCTCTTCAATGAACTTTTCGAGGTGCATAGTTTTGTTTGCTAACTTTTTTCCAACATGATATCGCCAAATCCAATTTGGGCAGTGCCCAAAGCAACAATGTTTTTGTGTTCTTGCCTCTTCCAGCAACTTATTCACATTGGGTACATCATTGATAGCATCTTTCAGCCACTTGTCCACAATTTCACTGGGCTTTCGCGCTTGTTTCTTGTTGTGCGTAACAAATTTTTGGACACTATCTTTCGTTTTAATCAAATTGCTCTCTTCTTCTTCAAGCCTTTTGACGAAATTTTTAAAGCAACAAGGATAACGTAATTGATTTAATGCTCCACACACTAAATCTCTTGAAACAGAAGATGCAAAACCACAGAGACACTCCATCAATTTATTCCAACATATACAACTTTCTTAAACCTGAACAAGTAAAGATAAATGCATTTGTAAGTCTTGCAATTATATTTAGATGAATTAGATAATAAAAAGATTTTAAAATAATTTATTTCATCTTTCAGTACGTAAAAAGTTATCGAAAATCACTTTATAAACAATTCGTTAAACAAAACTATACTTTCAAGTCTTCAACTTCTGTTACTTGTATTAAGTCATTATAATGAAATATATTAATTCACCGTTTTCCTCACTTAAATAGTTAAGATCAAGTTTATCGTATACCCTCTCTTCAAAAAAATTCCGTTAATATAAGACACTTTGCTTTCTTATTTATAATTTAATTTTCAATTTTTTCTTTTAAACACAAAATCTTCACTTTAATTCCTTATTTTTTTAAGACTAAATTAATTTTTTTCAACAGTTTTTTGCATCAATTTTGTAAATTTTGAGTGAGGTGGCATGTGTATCCGAACTTCTATTATAAGGAAATGTAACTTATCTAAGAGGCCAATTATAAGACTAGTTAATTATTGACAAAGGGATTAATAAAACTATCAAGAATCTTATGTGAAAGTCATGAAAATATCAACTCGTGGTACTGAATCAATTGAGGAAAATACAAACTTCAATGATTACATAATATTAATTAGTTGAGTATGAGTTGTCTTTCCTTGTGAGATTAAGTGGTATAAATGTATTAAGTCCTATATATGAAAGATTAAAAAGAGGACTTCATCAAGCTTCTTTAGGACTTCCAAATACATAATTTCTTTCTGTTTTAATTTTAAGTTGGTATCAAAACAAGTTGTTAGTCTATGTAATTTTCGGTGCATTTTTTGCAGTCTTCTATCGTCACAGTTTTCATCGGTGACCATCAAACCCGGATTGCCTCTTTAAGCGACGAGCACCCGTGTTAGAATCAGGGCGAGAAACATTTATGAGCAACGTCACGCACATCAGTTATAAAGTGCTTCGAGGCATGTGAATCCCACACACCATCGCCCAATCATCTGATCTTCTCTAGATGACTACCATCTGACTCGCTGGAGTAACCCCAATATGTTCCTTCCACATGTATTTTTTAGAGGTCATTTGGTGGACTCTTAGTCACAAAGAGATTCACTCCTTCTTGTGGATTGAAGGTCTTTTCTATCGAATCTAGTTTTTGCCTTAAAATATTGTTTTGTTTTCAGATCTGTTTTTAAAATGTCTACTAGACGTATCATTTTTGGAAATCCTACCTATACTATACGAAGTATACCTATCGGAATTGATTGTCATTAAGCACGTACTAATAGGTCATATTGTCTTACGCTCTACAAATATACGACATTAATGATTAATTATTGGGTTTGATTACCTAAAATATATTGCATTAATGGTTGTACAATGATCTTTTTCTATTCTAATAAAATATATACCTCTTTATGAAACATATCTGACTTGAGCGTCGGAGTGTCTTTTGCAGGTCAATAACCCATTGGATTGGATCGCGTTCTCGGAGAGAATTGAATATCAAAAGAGAGCAGAGCAAGGAAGGACGACCGACCCTCGGACAATTTCAATCGAAACATTTTGGCACCCACCGTGGGGTCGGGCGACATCCCCACGAAGCCACGAAGAACCAAACGCGCGCTCGATCTCGACATAGCTACTTCGGATCAACACCAGATTTTGCAACAAAGTAAAAAATTCCGTAATAATTCCTAAAGGCATGTCTTTTGTTTTAAGAACTTTCAGGAACTTTCATCCCTACATCCTGCACAGGAAGGTACAAAGTTGTGTTAAACTTTGTCAAGTTCTACCGACTCTTAATTTTAAATTATAAAATATTATGCACAAGATGGTTCAGAGTTGCGTTCAACCTTGTCAGGTTCTACTAACTCTTAATTTTAAATTATAAAATGTTATGCACAAGACGGTTCAGAGCTGCATTCAACCTTGTCATGTTCTAACGACTCTTAATTTTAAATTATAAAATAATATCCACAGGATGGTTCATAGTTGTGTTTAACCTTGTCAGGTTCTACCAACTCTTAATTTTAAATTATAAAATATTATGCACATGATGGTTTAGAGCTGCGTTCAACCTTGTCAGGTTCTAACCACTCTTAATTTTAAACTACAAAAGATTATGAAATATTATGCACAAGATGGTTCAGAGTTGCGTTCAACCTATTCAGGTTCTACCGACTCTTAATTTTAAATTATAAAATATTATGCACAGGATGGTTCAGAGTTGCGTTCAACCTTGTCAGGTTCTAACGACTCTTAATTTTAAATTATAAAATATTATGTGCAGGAAGGTTCAGAACTCAACTTGGTCAGGTTATAATGGTCGTTCGGGGGAAGTCAAAAAAATGACTCTTTCCTCAAGACCGCTCAAGGGAAGTCAGAAAAATGACTTCAGAAATCTCCGCTCAACGCATGAAGTCAGAAAAATGACTCCTACCTCAGGACCGCTCGGGGGAAGTTAGAAAAATGGCTTCAGAAATCCCCGCTCAACATAGGAAGTCAGAACAAATGACTCCTGCCTCAAGCTGCTCGGGGGAAGTCAGAAAAATGGCTTCAGAAATCCCCGCTCAACGCAGGAAGTCAGAAAAATAACTCCTGCCTCATGATTGCTTCGGGGAAGTCACAAAAATGGCTTCAGAAATCCCCGCTCAACGAAGGAAGTCAGAAAAATGACTCACGCCTCAAGCCTCTAGGGGGAAGTCAGAAAAATGACTTCAGAAATCCCCGCTCAATGTAGGAAGTCAGAAAAATGACTCCTGCCTCAAACCGCTCGGGAGAAGTGAGAAAAATGGCTTCAGAAATCCCCGCTCAACGTAGGAAGTCAGAAAAATGACTCCTGCCTAAGGATCGCTCGAGGGTAAGTCAGAAAAATGGCTTCAGAAATCGCCGCTCAACGCAAGAAGTTCGAAAAAGAACTCTTATCAGTCAACTACTCAACAGGTTCAGCTATGTCAAGTTCCAATGCCTTTTCATTATAAAAATAAATATTGAAGCGTTTACTTTATATAAAAACATATTTTTTGGAGTGAAAATCTCTTGTAGAGGAAAAAGTTTCAAGGAGAACTCTTAGCATTTTCTGTTCAGTCTAAGGATTAGATCCAAAGAAAACTCCTAGAGTTCGCCGCTCGGTACATAGAGCAATGAAGACTTAAAGCATCAAAGATAGACTCCCTAAATGCAACGTGAGCAACCTCTTTTAAAGATCATAATAATCCCTACGCACCTCTTTTAATAAAGAGTTTGCTCGGACTTGAGGGGCTTATGTACTATATGAAGTATACCTATCATAATTGATTGTCATTAAGTAGGTACTAATAGGTCCGATTGTCTTACGCTCTACTAATATACGACATTACTTATTAATTATTGGGTTTGATTACCTAAAATATATTGCATTAATGGTTAATCAATGGACGTGGCTGTCACAAGCCTTATAAGTAGACAATTGATGTCTAGGTACAATGATCTTTTTCTATCCTAATAAAATATAGACCTCTTTATGAAACATATTAGACTTGAGCGTCGGAGTGTCTTCTGCAAGTCAAAAACCCATTGGAGTGGATCGCGTTCTCGGAGAGAATTGAATATAAAAAGACAGCAGAGCAAGAAAGGACAACCGACCCTAAGACAATTTCAATTGAAACACTACCATTACTATTGAAAAACTAAATGAAAAAAATTATCTCTCGCAGTCGGTGTTATTGAAATATAAATCCTTAACCAAGGTCATCATGACCACCTTGACCAAGATGGAAAGCAACATACCTCTTAAGAAGATTGAATAATGAAAGCAAGTTGATTTTCAATTGTGTGTCATGTTGTGCCAATATGTGGAACCGAAGCTTTTGGTTTCCCTTAGAACTTTTAAAATGTGTCTCTTCTTTTGGAAGATAGTTCAAAATATTTATGCAAATGATATCCAATGTTTCTAACTTTGTAAATAAATTTGCATCCCTTAAACAAACTAACCATTATATGGTATTCTTCATGACTGAAGCTTAGTCCGCAATTGTAGAACTAAAGATGTTTTTGGAAGTAGAGTCTTTGGATGAAATAAAAAAGAAATTTGATAAATATTATATGGTGATGATCATTTGTGCTCTACATCTAGACTTTGATCATCGTAAAGATCAACTATTAACCAATATGAGATCCTTTCCATGGAAAATTTGACCACAAGTCTCCTTAGAGTTCCAACACCTTAAAGCAAGGAAGTTCATGAACTTGTGGAACCGTCTGCTATGGTGTTGTCACACGAGGAAGAGGACGTGGAGGACGAGGATGTATTCAATACACATACTGTTAAAAGATCGCTCCTAAGAAAATTGTTTCTCCTAGCATGGTTTTCCTACCAAGACCACCCATGTCTCTAAGGCAGAAATTACCGACTCCAAATTCATTAATGAAGAATAACAAGAGTATCTAAGGTCAAAATCTAATAGCTTGGCACAAACATCCGAAACTCCATATACATCAACAACTTACATTTCTCAATCAATGGAAGGTCAAAATTCATGGATATTTGACTTAGGTGCTTTTGATCACATGCTTGACAATACATCTTTGTTCTCATCTCTTTCTTTTAAAAAAACATCATTTCAAAACTATGGCAAATGACTCTAAAATTTTGTCAAAGGAAGTCGGTCAAGTTTCGCTTTTTCCTTCCCTAAATCTTAAATATGTTCTTTTTGTTCGTAAGTGTCCTTCTATTTTGATTTCATTAAGCTAATTAACCAAAACATTAAATTGTTTAATAACCTTCGATTTGAAGTCATTTGTCATATGGGAGCATGGTTCAAGGAAACGAATCAGAGAAGGATATGAAGTTAGACGATTAAACCATTTTGGATCTAGTCCATATGTATCTTATGTTGCATCTTTGAGTCCTAAACTGTTAGATGATTGATTAGGGCATCCCCTTTATCAATATTAAAAGAGATGGTCTCTAAGCTTAGTAGTCTCCAAACCTTAGAATGTGAATCCTGTTAACTCGAAAAATATGTTAGATCTACCTTTCCTAAAAGGCCTTAAACAAGGAATAAGTATAGTTTTTTTTAAGTATTTTGTTACGTTCATTGATGAGTATGCAAGATGTACTTGGATTTTATCCAATGAAAGATTCTTATAAACTAGTGTCTATCTTCATATCCTTTTTTAATGAAATAAAGAATAAATTCGGTCAAGTAATTAAAATTTTAAGAAGTGAAAATGCCAAAGAATATGTACTTTTCATCCAATTTTTCTATAGTCTTAAGTTTCCATGGTATATTACATCATTCCACTTCTCCTCACACATCACAACAAAATGATATAGCAAAAAGAAAAAAATAAACACATAGTTGAGACTACTCATATAATGTACTGCTTGGTGCAAATATTATTGTTCAACATTGGGAGATGTCATCCTAACTGCACGTTTTCTTATTAACAAGATGTCACCCTCCTCTCTCAATAATAAGGTTCCTTTTTTGATTCTTTTTACAAATGACCCTCTTTTTCACATTTCTCTTCATCTATTTGGTTGTGTATATTTTGTTCATGACTCATATAATCTCCTACTTCAAATTCTTCTCCATCCTCACTCAATACCACGATTCCCGGTGAAAATGATTCAAGATGGCTCATTGTTATCAGAAAAGGTCTTCATTCCACTCGAAACTCACATCCTATTGATAATTATTTTTTTAATTTTCACAAATTGTCATTTTCCTATTGCTCCTTTTTATCTTCAGTGTCCTCCATTCCTAAAAATGTGAATCAAGCACTTGATATCCTAGATGGTGACATACTACGATTGTTGAAATGCAGGCTCTTAATCAGAATAATAGTTAAGTGTTAGTTCCTCTTCCACGGGAAAAAAAAGGAAGTTTGATGTTGATGGGTATATGCCATTAAAGTAAGACCTAATGGTTAAGTTGATTGGCTCAAAAACCAATTAGTTTCAAAGAGATACACTCATATTCACAGAGTTTGTTGGATCAAATGACCAACTAGCACGTGTTGACCAAATCCTTAAGGAGATCTCAGATTTAGTTTATTTGTTCTAGGCTTGGTATATAATTTGTATGCTCCAGCTAGAGGAGAAATGTTAGTAATTAAATCTCTGTTATGTACACACACGTATGTGTGAGCTGCGTAATTAATTGTGTGTGAGTTGTCTTTCCTGTATAGAGTTAAAGTCAACTTGTTAATAATGTGTGTTTAATTTATTTGTGTATTCATTTATATAAACATATACAATGTCACATAAACCAAGTGGAAGAATATAAGGTTTTATGTCTCATGTTAACTAAAGATATCAATGAGTAAATAAATTAATAATAAAGTGGAAAATAGTAATTAGGCTATTGAGGAGCAATTTTCTAATGATGACTACTAGTTGATGGGTCGAGCAGAACAAAAAAACTTGTATTTATATGAACCACTAAGGTAGAAAGCAAGCTTTCCCATATGTTTCTTTGTGTTAGATCCATCAAGAAAGAAGATTGTAAAATAGAGAGTCAAAGTGACTAAAAAAAGCTTAGTATCAAATCAAATCTCTAAAGCATTAAAAGGTGATCTCTCGTGAAAAAAAGATACACATGCCCTTTCTGTAATATATGTGAGAATCACATAATTTTAAAATCCGATTTTGACTTTCTATATCATGCATTTATTCGAAAATCGTTAAGTTTTGTAAAATGTATTTTTCACATTACCAAAGTCACTAATAGTTTATTCTACCAAGATTAGTTACACATATTATGTCACTAGTTATCTAGGCCCCCTTTATTTTCATGTTTGATGTCTTCAGTGTGAGAGAGTATGTTGAAAATCTCACGTCTGCTAGATATATGATCAAGTTATAACGTATAAATAGGTACAATGCTCACCTTTAGAGCTGCATTTATGAGATATGTGAATGCTTGATGTCCTTAACGTGAGCTGTGTTGAAAATTCCACATTAGCTAAATATATGTACAAATTATAATATATAAGTGAATGCAAACCTCACCTTACTAAATTGATTTTATAAGATTTAAGTTAGGATTAAATACCACCACTTTAATATCTTTATACAGTTGTTAAAAATCTAAATGAAATTAGTTAGGTATATCAAACCTACCTCTTTACCATTCCCAATATCCTCAAGAGAATGTATTAAAATTTTCACATCATTAAAAAATTAATCCAGTTTTATGATATATATATATATATATATATATATATATATATATATATATATATATATATATATATATATATATATATAATTTAATGAGATTGAATTAGTGAGTTAAATTTGATTACTTAAATACTTGTGTTTGACTTAATATGATGATAATTATGATTGTGTTATTTTTTCTTTATTAATACATTAAGCTAAGAGAAAAAAAATTAAAAATTAACAATTAAAAATACTCATTTCATTTCAAATAATTCATTGTGGTTATAAATTAATTAGATTTAAATAAACTTTTGAACTAGTTACTCTCTCTTAGAAAGGACATAATTAGCTCCGTTTAAAGTAAAATGATACTATTATGTTTTCTGAAATTAAACTGAGACCAAACTGCTTATAAAATTTTACACAAATTTTCCATTTGTATATTAAATATCACTTTTGTTTTTCGCATTACACATGCACCTTCATAAAATTGGTGACTGTAAGCATAATTTGAGAAAGCATATTGTATTTTACTCATCCATTTATTATTCAGATGATGTTAGTTGCATGATTTAATAAAAGCTTCCAAAGTTAAAAATGTTCATGTTCGACATATATGATGCATAATTGATAATGGGATGTGAAATAAAGATGATGTTTCTAATTTGGAAGTGAATATAATGGAGAATTGGCAGAGAAAGAAACAAGTGGTCATCCATTATTTCAAAGATTTACGGAACTATAAACACAAACACATATGTGAAAAGGAAACTATTAGAATTTTAAATCAGAGGAGAACAGAATCAATACCTCCAGAGAGATGAAAGTGCTCCCTTGCTTGAATCTGACTAGAGAATATGCTATAGAATGCTCACGTTCACTGCTGTTGCAAGAGATAAAAATGAAAGCCCACCCTTTTTCTAACACTCACAATTTGTCTTCTTCCTATTCACCAAGTATTACTATTAAAAATGAAAGCCCACTACTATTATGTTTTCTGAAATTAAACTGAGACCAAACTGCTTATAAAAGTGGAGACAACGGTGATGGAGGGTCGATTCGAGAAGTAGGAGGAAGTGTTAAGAACCAAGCGCAATTTTTTTAGAATGAATGAGAAGGGCTTTGTGTTTCTTGGGGTTTCGGGCAAACGCGGGGAGTGACTATCCTAATGGTTGACGAGGTTTCAAACCAGGTATGGGGAACTAGCTTGTTTGTAATTTGATTAATTTCTTGAATGCGTGTTTGATAATGAAACACTGTCATATTGGGTAACCTGTGAATTTTGAATTGATGCTTTGGTTTGATTAATGGATTGATTCTGCTTTATGTTGTATTTTGGAAACAAATTGTAATTTGGACTGTACTGCTTTTAATCTTTGGATATTTGATATTTTCATTATCTTGTTATGAGGTTAAGCATGTTGAGATGATGGCCTTGGTTGGGGTGTAAGTGTTTTGAGCTTTATTATAGTTGAAGTTCACTAAGTCTGCAAAACTACCCTTATATGAGTTGTCCATATATATCTCAATTTAGAACGTGACAATGCATGGTTTAGGTGCTGGAATGGGTGGGTTCGAGGTAAGTTTGGGAGTAGGACAGTGGCTTAGCTATCTTTCTGTGTGGCAGTGGCGGCCCGAGTGGGTTTAGTGCAATTGGGTGTTTGAGATTGAGTTAAGGAAGGGTGAGTGACTGGTGCAGAAATGTTGTAGCTAACTATTGTTTTTCTCATGACTATGTTTGGCAGCATGTAATTAATTGATTTCAAACTGCTATGAGGTTGTGTGCTTGGACAGTAGAATTGTTGTAGCTGGTTCGTGACGTTTGTACTTGAAACTGGTTGGTAATGATTTAAGGATTGTCCCCCTGTGTTGTGAGAGTTATAAATGGTTTTGACGTTGTGGGAAGCGACGTTGCCGTCATAGGGTACCTTGTTAGTGTATGATAGTGTTGTCCTTTATTTTATGAAAATCAACTTGTTCGTGAAGTTATATGTGCTGGTTGGTAATAAGTGGTGTGTTTCGTCACTTTGGCCTGAATAGATTATGTTGTTGTCTTGCTGTGGATTTGATCTGTTTAAATTGTTATCCTGTTGTTCCTACATACTTTGAAGTTTTACGTGGGGTTGGGTATTTTTAATACTCGTTCTAACATGTGAGATACTTCATGTCCTTGAATACCTCGGGTTGGGTGGTTATGTGTGAGTAGTGATGGTCTAAGGATAATAGTTTTTCGTGAATATTGTTTTTCTTAGTGAGAGAGACACAATGTTGAATCAAACATGCGGTGTAGTGGTGGTTATGATTCTTTAGAATGTCGTCTTGCCATACTTCGTTAATTCGGGATTGTACTTTTCCTCTTTCAAGGGGTAGAATGGTAGTCATATTTCCTCTTTTGAGGGGTAGAAAGGTTGGATCTCTTCGTCTTTAAAAGGCGGTGGAAGAGATGGGTCTCTTCGTTTATGATGGGCGGTAGAAGGGACTGGAATTCAAGTGCTTTCTTTTCCTCTTGCGATGGGGTAGAAAATGATTGATGTCTCGCTCGTAGGATTTCGGCTCATGCTGAGTTTAGGAACAGGGGAGATAAGTCCGAAGCTGCGGTGAAGGACCACTCGAATTATTCTGTTTTGGTAAACAGGGTGCGGGAAAGTTTGGAAGAAGACATTCGTTTATAAAGATGGTTGGTATTGACACAGGTTTTCTGTAATGGAAGGGTTGTGTGGAACTAATGGGTTGATCATGATTCCTTATAAAGAAATGTATGGGTTGTCAATGTATTGATTGTTATAGTCTTACTATGTGTTGATACTATTTGATGTGATATGATTGTGATAAAGGCTCAACATCTGAGATATAAGTGTTGTGTTGGTGTTTTAAGGTTGATTCATTTAGCCCACTCAATACATTTGTTTGTGTTGTGGCGATGATTGTATGATGTGTGTTATACAAATAGATATTCAGATGTTGCTGAAGTAACGTGATTGACGAGAGAGGGATTTGTTCTAGGAGTTTGATTAAAGTCTTTATTTACTTTGTGAAAGGAATTAAAGATTTGTATTAAACTATTTATTTTCGTGTTGGATTTGGATAATTAATATTCAAAATTGTAATAGCTTTTTCATTACTTATGGTTTTAGCAAAATTCTTTAATATTTGTTACTATAAATAACTCAAAATAATAGAGATGTTACATTTGAGAGAGACTATGCCTTTGAAAAGTCTTGGAAGTTTATTTATTATTTTTGTGTGGTAGGTGCTATTAGAATTCAAAACTATATACGGATTTAACTTTTGTAAACTTAATCTTTCTTGCAAAATTTTCCATTAGAAGGAATTAATTTGCATCTAGAAAAATAACATTATTTTTTCTTGGATCAGTCTATTTAAAGTTAAAAAAAAGGTTTAATTAAGTTTTGAATTTATGATAAATTTGATAACTTTCAAAAATTTTATAATTTATTGAATATTTGATAAAATTATATATTTCAAGTAAGTCTTTACTGTTTAACTCTTTTTATTAATTATATATGATTTGTGCGCTAGGTGGATTTTGTTGTTAAATAGATGATGCTGTCTTTGTTTAGCTACTGTGATATGTAATTTTATAATTTTATGAAATCATGATTTTATTATTTTGAAATTTTATGATTTTATAATCTTATATAATTTTATAATTTTATAATTTTATATCTCACAATCCAATATTAAAAACCTCCAACAACGTGGCGGTGCAACAAAAAGTGTTTTATTATGCACTTTATAGTCACATTACACAATTAACTAAAAAAGATAAACATTAAGAACTTAATTTAAAAGTACAATTTTATTAAATATTTAATAGGCTATAAAAATTTATTAGAGACTTAATTGAAAGTTAAGAGATTTATAAGGATTCAGAACTTAATTAAACTAAGAAAATATTATAATTTGTAAATGAAATTTACTTTTCTCTTATTTACATAATATTTGAAATTAAAAACTAGTATAAGTGTTTCAACCCAAATTTAACTTCACCCTAAAATCTAGTATAAAATTAAAAGTACAAAAATGTCCTTTTAAAATTCTTATACTTTTTTTTAAAGATATTATTTAAAATACATAATAAAAAGTAAAGTAGAGAAAATTGAATTTTGTATTCAATGTTATAAAAAATAAATAAAAATAGAAATGGATGATTTTTTTTTAGACCGACCCTTTAAAAAAATTAGATTGTGTGAAATAAACCATTAATAAAACAAATTGAACTTACATATAACACAACACTTTCGAAGAAAAAACTTGTTTAAAGAAAACTACTTTTAACACAATGTATATTTAAGTTAACTTCTTATAAAATATTTTTCATACGAGTGAATTTATAAAAATGTAACCTCTAAAAAAACAAATATAATTAATTTAATTCAATACAAACTATTCAAATTTATATATATATATATATATATATATATATATATATATATATATATATATATATATATATATATAAAGTAAACAGTACCACCAAAATGGTTTCACTTTCAGATTAAGGATAACACGGATTGAGGTAAGAATTGATAGTGAATACTTGTTAATTATCTTGTTTAAAAAGATATTTGTAAAAAAGTACCATGACTTTTTTTCTTCATACGTATGGAATATATTTTTTATTTTATTTTTTAACTTTTAAATAAAATTATTTAACAACAAATCTTTAAAGTATAAATTTAGGTAAAACTATTAATTTTAAAATATAATTCAAATAAAATTATACATTAAATTGTTAATGCAAAAAAATTTAGTCTTTTTTTAAGGACAAATTTAAATAAGTTGAATTAAAGTATAACATTTAGAACTTAATTTTTATGAATGAATTTAATTTTATAAATTTAAATTTAAAACATTTAAGTATATAAAACGTTAAGTCAGAAGATTTAATTCTCTTTTCAGTTTTTTGTTTTTACATAGTTTTATATAATTCTGTTTATACTCTTTTGCCTTTGAAGTTCAGTAAAAAAGAGAAGAAGCAGATGTAGTTGATATCTAACTAATTTGGAAGTGGAAATTAAGGAAAAATAGGTAAGCTTAGGTTACCTCCTTTAACAAATATGCAGAGAGCAATGGGAGAATTGGCTAGAAAGAAACAAGAGGTCATCCATGACTTCAAAATGTGGTATAGTACACAGAGACGCTTCAACGTTAAGATACTATTTAAAGACAAACACATTTACAGTTTCCATTGAAAAGGAAACTATTAGAATTTCAAATCAAAGCAGAACTTAGCTCCACAATGATTGTTACCTCCACATAAACGAATGCACTCCATTGCTTGAATCAGCATATATGTGACATGCTAATTGTATTTTTTTTAATGATGTGTCATAGTTTATATGGTAATAATTAAAAAAATGGGGAAATTTTAATTACACTCAGTCCCTTTGCTCAAATTAAGATGTGTGAACAAAAATTGGAGAAAACTGAGTGCTTCTTCAAATTAGGGTTCCTACGTTGATGTTCGAAAAGATTTAGGATGAAGATGCTAGGTTCTTTGACTCATGACTCTCTCGCAGTAGTTAGAGATTTGAAGGATTTGCTCACGAAGGAGATTCAACGACATTGTTCGAATGAGTTGTTGTTGTGTGTGGTTCTGAGATTCTAATTTCTCTTTGCAAGTTGGATCGCTGTTTATGTCACGATAGCCATTGAGGTTGCACGATTGAACTAGGACACGATTTAGGTTTTGCGAAGGGTGCTAGTGTTGTTGCGTTAATGATGTGTAAAACTTAGGTTCGCCATGGTTGCTGACTTTAGGTGGCTCATGATTTGGATTCACGATGGGAGCAATGGTGATGAATGAAGAAGATGATGATTCTCGAACTGGGTTTTGCAATTAGAAGTCTCTCTCGTCTTTGTGGTTTGTGCATGGTGGCCATGATTGGTGGTTGTGGTGGCACGTGTAAGTTGAGGTGCGGTGGTGGTCCGGTGATGGTGTCCTCACGGCAGCTCACGGTTGAGGCGCGACGACCATCAACTTCCCCTTTCACCATTGATGGATGTTTAGTAAACCCTAAACTCTCAAACAAAATCCGTAATTTTCAGAAACAATGGTTACGAGAGTGATGAAGATGGTGGCCGAACGATGTTAATGGTAGCTGCACAAAAGGATTGAGGGAGGAGGATGGTGGTTGGTGAAATCCCTAATTTTCAAAAACAATTCAGTTCAATTAACTTTTCTCAATTTTTTTAATTTTAAAAAATCAAAAAATTCACGTCAGAATCAGTTAAAATTATCTATTTAATACATCATTTAAAAAACTAACATTAGCATCACGTCAACATAATTCTAACGTCTATGTCCAATTTAATGGTAGAACTATATTTATTTCAATTTTTCAAAATAAGTATCCAATTGAAAAAACAAATAAGTAAGGGTCATGTTTGAGATTTTGACCCAAAAATAGAACCTACCGAATTATTAAACCTAAAATTTTACACAAATTTTTCATTTGTATATTAAATATCACTTCTTTTTTACTTACATTACCCATGTACCTTCATATAAAGTTAGTGAATGTAAGCATAATTTGAGAAAACATCTTGCATTTTTACTCATTCATTTATTATTCAGATGATGTTAATTGCATGTGATTTTAATAAAACTTCCGATGTTAAAAATGTTCATCTTCTACATATACGATGCCTAATTGATAATAGGATGTGAAGTAAAGATCATGTTTCCATTATATTACTATTCAAAACAACTCGCAAAAAGAAAATTGTAGTTTGATAGTTATTTTTAAAAAATAGAACTCGTCATTCATTGATAATAATAAATCATGTGATTAGCATGTTAATTCTAAAAAAAAATTATTGAGTCAAATCGATTCAAAATTAGTAAAAAAATATATTAAACACCATAGTAAAAATGTTTTAAGAGACATATTCTTTTACATTTAATTAAAACATTTTAAAGATAAACAATTGAAAACAACAGTGAATAGGTGTACTGTGTTTATTTTTATTTTATGATGATAAAAAAAAATTTATAATTAAATTTTTAAAAATATATTCATGAAAATTAATTACGAATTAAATTTTTTTCATAATTTTATTATTATAAAATGTTTACAAAGTTATTTTCTTTATTCATAGTAATGATATATGTAATGAGTATAATAATTTACACTAGATAATAAGTTATTTTATTAATTATTATTACTCTTGTTCCCATAAAAATACAATTTAGTTAATTATTTAAATTTAAATTTACAAGTTATTATTTAGTTATTTATGTATTTTTAATAATATATCGGATTTGCAGTCATGAGTGTACTTTGAAGATTAAAAATGCATAAAATGATATCGTTGTTGAGCTGGTAGGGATGATAGTTGATTTTTGAAAATCTTCCACAACCAATTTTAAGTTTATACATGCATTTAGTCTGATTATAGGTGTTTTAAGTGAGTTACGATGAAGAATGAAGAATAAAATAAAAGATTAAATTAAGGAGTTTCGTTTCCATAAAAGAGAGTATGTGAAGCAAAGAAAAAGTGGAGAATGAGTAAGATGCAGTTGTTGGTGTTTTGATGAATAAGAAGAAGCAGATGTAGTAGATCTAAGTAATTTGGAAGTGGAAAATGATAAAAGATTACTTTACCTGATTTAACTAATATGCAGAGAGAGAATTGAGAATTGGCGAGAGAGAAAGGTCATCCATTTTCAAAGAAACTCTGAAACGTTTATTACTGTAAACACAGACATAAACACAAACACATTATCTGCAACTTCCATTGAAAAGGAAACTATTGAATCATCAGAACAGAATCGATACCTCCAGAGAGATGAATGTGTTCCCTTGCTTGAATCTGACCAGAGAATATGCTATGGAATGCTCACACTCGCTACTGTTGCAAGAGATAAGAATGAAAGCACACCCTTTTTCTAACGCTCACAAGACTATGACTTCCATCTTTGAAAAGTCTTCGTCGTTTATTTATTATTTTTGTGTGGTGGACTCTATTAGAGTTGAAAACTATCTAGGGATTTAACTTTTGTAAACTTAATCTTTCTTGCAAAATTTGCAATTTGAAGGAATTAATTTTCATCTAGAAAAATATCTTGACATTTGATAAATTTGATAACTCTCAACATTTTTATAATTTATTGAATATTTAATAAAATTATATATATATATATATTAACTTTTAAATAAAATTATTTAACATCAAATCTTTAAAGTATAAATTTAGTTAAAAATATTAATTTTAAAATATAATTCATAGAAAATTATACATTAAATTCTTAATGCAAAAAATGTAGTCTTTTTTCAAAGACAAATTTAAATAAGTTGAACCAAAGTATAAGGTTTAGAACTTAATATTTTTATGAATGAATTTAATTTTATAGATTTAAATTTAAAACATTTAAATATATAAAACGTTCTGTCATATTTATTTATTCTTTATTGTTGATAAAAAAATTATAGATATAAAGATCAAATTTAAAAATAAATTGATAATTAATATTGTGACATCCCCATAATATACGCATATATAATAAAGACGTCATTCGGTTATAACAGACTATATTGGTTACAGTCATCCAAAATAAATAGTCTCTTAAACATAAAGGACCACTGTGAATTATCATCAGAATAATACTACTAATCAAGATCCTAGACATACTAAGATGCAACATCACCTTCTTCCAGCGCTTGCTCCACAGACACCTCCTCTTCATCTGCTCATATCCAATTTAGGATGATCATTGCAACAGGAAACATACCCAAACAAAGCACGAACACACAGGGTGAGCTAGTTATATAAAAGCATGCATCATATCAAGCACATAACATACAAGAGTTAACTTAAATCAAAGCAGTTTAAGGCATACATCCTAGCATGTTATCTTCTAGACTTGACTCGTCCGGACTTAGAATCGAGCTATGGCGAGTCCTGCACTCGTGGTGACTTATGAAACTTGGGTTCCCCACCCTGCCACACTCACGACGAGGTTAGCCTGTTCCGGGCCTTGAGGCATACTGGAAGCCCCCAAGACTAAGACCTCCTGCTATTCCTCACCACATGGATTAATCCCTCTACTTGAGTATGATTAGCCATTGGAGTTTCAGAATGACCCCCAAGACTGAGCTACTACTTTCATTCTAAAACACTAAGGATCTCACCAAGAGATCCTACACAGATGGAACTTGATTTACAACTTGGATCATACTTTCATCACTTTGTAATCATATACTTTCTGCCACAACCAACATATACACAATCTCAACAATATACATTACTCACCACTCACAAATTATAAAAATAACATCTCCACAATTGAATCTAAGTTAATCAATACCAAGAACCAAACAGCTCCAACTAACCCATAACAGCTCATAAAATGCATCAATTTATACATACCTACAAGTAATATAATTATTGATTAACACTCATGTTTCAATATAAGAAACAATTATCCTTACTTTATATATATATATATATATATATATATATATTTATATTTACATTATATTATTATACATATATATATATATATTTATATATAATACGTAACCTTACATATATATATATTATTATACATATATATATTTATATATAATACGTAACCTTACAAATATATATTTTTATATTATATTAAACTAATATATATATATATATATATATTTATATATGGATCCTTACTTTAAATTCCAAACACACAGTAACTGATTTTCTAAAATTATAATTGACTAGAAATTAACACATGATAACTTTATGCATCTACAATCAACTTGTTTTATTTGGTCAACGGAGAGGACCCAGATGTCTGAACGCATCAAACTCACCTTCGACGCCAACACATATGACTAGTCACAACTGACTGGACCAGGCCAGGGCTGCTCTATGATGAGGGATGTGCCAACTCAGGTTTTTAAGGTTCCTCTATCCTACCAACAAAGAAAGGCTCTCAACAATTAACAATTAATTTATTTAAATTATCTATCCTGTTCTCTTATGCTCTAAATCTGAAATGCCTAATTTTAATATTTTCACTTCCTTTCACAGCAACCTCAAACAGTACTTGTACATCTATTTAATACCCATATACATGCTATTACAAAACTCTTACTCCAGACCTTCCAACAAGGTCAATTTCAGCCAACAAACTCATTCAAAACAGATTAAATTCATCACATCACAACATGCACAATTTCACAGTTTCAATTATAACACCCAATACAATAAAAGTCATAAAACAGTTTCACAATAGCACACCAGTTCAACATTCATATGCATATATTTTTATAAAATAAATTCATACAAAAATAATTAGCTCGCCTTACCTTAGTGGTTACAAGCACAACACTCTTTAGAGGAAACCCCAAAACAGTACTCTTGCACAGAAGCAAGTTCAACAAGATCTACAAAACGTTAAATTGGGTACAGAGACATCTCTTAGAGTTAGAATAGATAGAGAATCTAGAGAGGAAAACCATTGACTACATGCAACTAGAAAATTGCATGCCCTAGGTTCAAAGGAAAAAGGGGAAACAGAAAAAGATAACTTACCCGTCCAAAACGAAAATCTAATCGGATGAAGGGAAAGCTCTCAACTCCGTGAACGAAAGCACACTACCTATTTGAAATTTCAACGGTGGGAAGTGGTGGAAAAGTAGAGAGAAGTCAGAGCAAGAAATAAGAAAATGAAGCTGAACTTAGAGAGAGAAAGAGGAACTGGATGAAGAACTCAGAGCTGGAAAATGAGACCTCTTCTAAGGTCCTAGTGTCTTTAGCTTCTTGGGCCAGGCTGCAGGGCCCAATAGCCTTACATTTTCAGGCTCTTACATTCTCCCACACATCAAAAAAATTTCGACCTTGAAAATTCGCTTAACAGATAGAGGAACAACCTACTCTCATCACATGTAAGAGCCTGAAAGAGGTAAGTTATCTTTTTCTGTTTCCCCTTTTTCCTTTGAACCTAGGGCATGCAATTTTCTAGTTGCATGTAGTCAATGGTTTTCCTCTCTAGATTCTCTATCTATTCTAACTCTAAGAGATGTCTCTGTACCCAATTTGACGTTTTGTAGATCTTGTTGAACTTGCTTCTGTGCAAGAGTACTGTTTTGGGGTTTCCTCTAAAGAATGTTGTGCTTGTAACCACTAAGGTAAGGGGAGCTAATTATTTTTGTATGAATTTATTTTATAAAAATATATGCATATGAATGTTGAACTGGTGTGCTATTGTGAAACTGTTTTATGACTTTTATCATGTGACACCCGGACACTGATAAGAGGGCGGGGTGACGTCGGTGCAGGGAGCATGGTGCAGGGGGCACAGACAAGGAGCGGCTCCTGGCAAGGCTTCCAGTGGAAGGGACACATGGATGAATCGAACATACACCGGAATGAGAGGAATCTGGAGACTGTGTAGGTATGGGACTATACAGTTGAATGATAGCTTAAAGGAATTGATTTGACTACTCATATCACCAAAATGCATTTGTTTTTCGGTAGTCTGACTCATAAGAACTCCATGGTTAAGCGTGCGTTACAAATATTTTTCTCACTAATAACTTTATTTTGATAATTTAATTTTTAAAAAGAAAAACTCAAATAAAATTTAATAAAAATTACTAGTAAACAATAAGGAATATTTATATATTGGATAGCATGATACGCATACATGTCTTGTCAACAAATAGATAATTAAAATTAGTTTCAATTGTAATTATTTGAATCAAAATATTTAATGTTATTTTTTACCTTAATACAAACAAAAGTATATAATGAGCTTGAGAAAAAATTTTAATTTGAAATAAATAAAAGATAATGTTTGAACAACCATGGTTTTGAAGTGATTATTTGAATTGATTAAAAATTATTTTATTAAACTGTTTTTTAGGACATCTTTACAAAGTAATATTGTTTTTGTTACCGAGTTTGATTTTTCTCATATTTACTTAAATGAAAAAATTTGGCTTGGACAAGTATAGAAAAGAAATTTCGCTCAATCAAGAAATTTTTTACTTAAACTAACCTGTTTCGTTCAAACTAAAACATATTAAAATAATTTTTTATTATTTATTGTTCTCTTGTCTATTTAATGAATTGTATTTGGACTTATATTATAAATACAAAATAATAGTTTGTATAATTAATTATTTGTAACTTTGTTTAAGTGAATTTATCTCTTTCTTGACTTACATTCTATTATTTATTATTTTGCTCATAATTCAATGTTTTATAAACATATCGTATTATTGAGATTGATTGTGATATCATTTATGAAAAACTTTAATAAGAAATAATTCATTGGCTTCCTTCTTTGGATCAGCTTGTCAATGACTTTACCAAACTCTTTCATCACAATATTTTTATTTTTAAGTTGGACCACCACCCCAATGGGATATTAATAGAGACAGATTTTGTTAGTTTTTTTATTTTAATAAGTTAGAAACAGATTTTATTCTCTTTTCTGTTTTATCCATTCAATTTTTTTAAACTTAATATTGCATTACGATTTCCATTTACCCATTTTATGGTTTTCTCTTCCTCAATCTCCCTTTGTTTTTTCTTCCTCCACACCAATAAAATCTATAGTTCCCAAATTAAATTTATTAAAATTATAATAAAAAGGTAAAAATTGTTCCTGACTTCTTTTTTAATTAATCCGAAAGATATTTTCCAATTAAAAAATATATGTTGTAATACATTTTCAAATTTAAAATATCTTATAAAGTACATATTGTAGAATATATTTTAAAAAAAGAACTAAATATCATTAAGCCAAAAACAGAAAGGGTCTTGCAACTATATTGCTGCTTTGAACACTTCCTAATTATTGGTGTACAAGAGGTTCAATCGTATATATATTAATCAATTATTGTATTACCATGAAAGTTTCTACCTTAATTTTATAGCAGGAAACGTCCAATCAATTTAATATAATCCAATCTGGTCCAAACAAAATACTGTTATTTTTTTCTCTTTTGGTGTGCTTCCTAGCTTGTTCACATAAGCAAGTGGTTACCAATTCAGCACCTTATTAATTGTAAAATGCCAAAATCTCATCAAATTGCATTAGTTAAACGCCACATGCAGCCATCAAAACCTGGAAAATTTCCAACTGAACTTCAGCTGCTATTGTTGTCATCACCCTTTACCCTCTTGCTATAGGTCAATTAATATGTTATGGCTTGTAGGATTTGAATTAGGTTTAATTTCATTTTCTAATTTCTAACGTTAAGGTAAAAATAACAGACTAAGTCATGAGCATGAAGAGAAAGGTTCAAGGGCAGACAAATTCAACTGACACTTATTTTATTTGCAGGGTACAACATGGTTTTAATTTGATTGTTTTCCTAATTAAGCAAAACTTCACGAATAATCTCACTAGAAATAAACCTATAAATACATTTGCTTTAACTCATTTTTCTCCACATCTTCCTTAATCAATAGTCAACAGCATCATATACAAAAGTACAACACAACTCTCTTTCTGTCTTGTCTTGAAACTTTCAAACAAAGCAACAACAAGAACAATGGATAATACTCCATGGTTGCTTCAAATGGTTTCTGCTTTGGTTCTGATTTCATTGGCCTCAGCATCTCTGGAAGTGGGTTTCTATAGGTCCACATGCCCATCTGCTGAGGCAATAGTGAAAAGCACTGTAGAAAAAGCAATTTCTGCCAACCCAGGCATAGCCGCTGGTATCATCAGAATGCATTTCCACGATTGTTTTGTGAGGGTAAGTTCACCTCATATATAGATATGAGCTTCTTCTTAATCACTTCAAAGGGAATAAACGTTAAAAAAAATATCAGTTTCTGATTCTGAAATTGCTTTGTGCTGCTCGTGTTGATCAGGGGTGTGATGGTTCTGTGTTACTTGCATCTACACCGGGAAACCCACCAGCTGAGCGAGACAACTTCATCAACAACCCAAGCTTACGAGGTTTCGAGGTGATTGACGAGGCCAAGACCCAGTTGGAGGCTGCATGCCCTAACACAGTATCATGTGCTGACATTTTGGCCTTCGCAGCACGAGACAGTGCTTCCAAAGTTGGTGGCATAAACTATGATGTTCCATCAGGACGCAGAGATGGTCGTGTCTCTGTTGGTGACGAAGTGCCACAGAATCTTCCTGGACCAGGTTTCACTGCTGATCAGCTCATCAATAACTTTGGACAAAAGGGTTTGTCTGTAGATGAAATGGTCACACTTTCAGGAGCACATTCAATCGGTGTGGCTAATTGTGGTGCCTTCTCGAATCGCTTATACACTTTCAGTGACACAGTGAGACAAGATCCCTCACTCGACCCTTCATATGCTGAAACGTTGAAAAACCAGTGTCCTCCACCACCCACCGTGACAGGCACCACAGTTTTTCTGGAACCTTCCACTCCTATTCGTTTGGACAGCAAATACTATGAGGGTTTGATCAACCACCGTGGCTTGTTGACGTCGGATCAGACCTTGTTCGGCTCTCAATCCACAAAGGCAATGGTTGAAAGCAATGCATACAACGGTGCAAGTTGGGCTGAGAAGTTTGCCCTAGCAATGGTGCGCATGGGTTCTATACAAGTGCTTACCGGCTACGATGGTGAGATCAGGAAGCAGTGCAGCTTCGTTAATTAGTCAACAGCAGCAAGAAACTTTGTTAATTTGTTCATTTTCCTTTCATAAAGGGGAAATTGAAATGGCTAGTAATTTTTCTTCTGTTTTTTAGTTTGATTGGTACAATTCAAGTGTGTATATCCTCTTCTTGTAATACTTTTTGCTGATAAACAATAATACCTTGATTTCCCTTAAGCTTTCTTTTTTTATAATTTTAGGTGAACCTTTCAAGTCTATTTTTCTAAAAAATCTGATCTATCGTTCATTAAAGTTGATGATTTGTATCTTAGTGTCCTACTCAAAGGAAAACAATTATGTTCTTGTTGTGATAAAAATCAAGGGTAAAATCCAAGACATACTTTGAAAGATGCTATTAGGATTTAAAGTTATGAGTTTGAAAATCTCATATTAATTATAAACGAGAATCTTTCTAGTTTATCTTTCTAAAAAATTATATTTATCTTTCAAAAAGATACAAGAGTGTTAATAATTTGTGTTTTGGGTTCAAATAGAAACAAGTATATGTTATTGTTATGGTAAAAATCTATAGTAAAATTTAATTTATACTTTGAGAAAATATCATTAGGAAACAAAGTATGAGTTCAAAATTTTATATTAATTATAAATAAGAATTAATTATCATTTAAAATGAAAAGATCCAAAAGTATTAAAGCTTAAGATTTTATGTGGAAGAACATTTCACGGTATCTTGCACGTTTCTAAATATATAGTTAATAATGCTAAGATTTTTTAAATTATTTTGTATATCGACTTCCATTTTATAGATAATGAAACTCCAATTTTGCGGGCAAAAATTAAACACAGTCATTTGGCAATTAAACCGCAAATTAATAATTTTAGTGTTCAAATCAATACATTTTAAAAGTATGGGTTTACCTCCACCACTAAGAACACTTGCTTTTGAATTATTTAAATTTCAGATAAATCTTAAAAATTAAATTGTGAAAGATTTGATCAAAAACTAATTTGTAGTTAAATTATCAAAGATTGCATCTTTTTCCCTTTGATACCATTTTAATTATCCACATGACGACAACTAACATGGTGCCTAAGCAGTTTTAGACAAAGGTTTTTGGGTTGATAATCTGAGGTATATATATATATATATAGGTGCTGTAAAGGGAAAATTGGAGATTAAAAAATGTAAATGAAAAAAGAAAAAGAAGTTGGTGTAATAGTTCGATCAATTGTTAAATTTGGTGCATGAATATACTCAATTGTTAGATATTTTATTTGAGAGATATCATACAAATTAACTCAACTTGTAACAAAATGGAGCCATCATTTCCGTTGACAAAAACAACTTATTGATAATCAATATCCATAAGGGACCATTCAATTTTGACTTTGTGTATTAAACACTTTTTATTTTAAATGGGATCCAGCAATTCTTTTATGCTTACAACAGAATATGTAAATTTGAACTATCTCAAAGTTTGAAGGATTAAACAAAACATCATCGCAACATATTCAACTTTTGCTAAAAGAAACTGAACATGCAATAAAGATTTAGTAACAACACATCATAAATTCAGAATTTGTTAGAAACTCTAATGTCTCAATTTTACTTTGAGTTCGACTAATTTGAGTAAACGAATTTAAGTAAAGGAGATTATTGGGAAGCATAATAGCGATAAAAGGGAATTTTTGAAATTGGAAAATGGTACTATTGATACAAGAAGCAAGTGATAACGAAAACAAACTACACCTTATTTTGTTTAAATTTATGTGTTCTTAAATATATACATTAATTATGAAAAAGTTGTCGTCATTTGTATAGAAATGAGGAACGATTTGTAGCTTAAATAGTTATTGTTTTAGAAATTTTCAATATTATTTTGTTTTATAATGTTTAATTTAATAATTTTTATTATAAGACTTCGTATATATCTTCAACAATCAATAATATATGAGTTTAATCTATTCTACAATAAAAACATAGAATTGCGTAACCATAAGACATTCATAACTCAACAGGTCTAAATACATTAACAAAGGTAAAATATTGAAAAACATATACTGAAAAATAAAAGAAAAAAAAAGTATTCTAAAAATTAATAAAAATAGGTTATCCGTATATACTCAATTGTTTTAGAGTCAAATAAATTTAATATATGCTGAATAAGTACTTTTGGATTTGCTAAAACTATTTTATTTTGTTTAACGTAATAAAACTTCTAATTTTAATAAAATTAAATCTCTATTATTTTTTATGCAATATATATGTGTATCATGTATAACCATATTTATTTATTATTATGCTGATTGGAGCCATAAAATGTGAGAAACACGTGTTTTTAAGTAGAATTGTATTTACTTATACACATGACTCACTCGAAGCCGTCTATGGCCAACGCGATTTTAGACACGAAAAAGTTGGAAGAAAGGAAAAAGAAAAGTTACATTGTTCTGAAAAGCACCATGCAGTGGCCAGTGGCTATCAAAATGTGAACACTTTTCGTCAAATTGTTAGTATTTAAATTCCACATTATAGATGCATGAAGCCACCAAAACCATGACAAATTCTCCATTGACTCAGTTAATAAAGCTGCTATTTTCATAACACTTCAACTATGCTTTCGTCTTCTACTGGTCAAAACATTAGAAAAACTTAAGGCTGAAGAAGAGAATACAGAAGAATTCAACCGCAGACATGACAACTTCAATTCAACAATATGATGAATAACACACGCCTTCATCTCAATCAACTCTTTCAAAGCAACCTATATATGCATTTCCTTCACCTCTATTCTCTCCACCTCTTACACAACAAAATATATACACAATACAACTCTTCCTTTTGTCTTCTCTTTAACTTGAAAACTTTTAATCATATATTCTGCTAAATAAGGTTCCCAGCGATGGATCGTTTCCTTCAAATGATTTCAGCTTTGGTTCTCATTCTAGTTTCTGTTCCATCGCTGGCTTCAGCGTCTCTCAAAGTAGGTTTCTACACCTCCACATGTTCATCTGCGGAGGAAATAGTGAGAAATGCCGTAAACAAAGGAATTTCTGAAAATCCTGGCATAGCTGCTGGTCTCATTAGGATGCATTTCCACGACTGCTTTGTTAGGGTAACTTCACTTCACTTAACTTAACTGTATTCAATAGTTTCAGTTTCTGGTTGCATATTAAAGACTGAATTTCACCATTACGTACTTTTTCTTCAGGGCTGTGAGGGTTCTGTGTTGCTAGCATCTACCCCGGGTAACCCAATAGCGGAAAGAGACCATCTTGCCAACAACCCAAGCTTACGTGGGTTCGAGGTGATCGAGGAGGCCAAGACACAGTTGGAGGCTGCATGTCCTGGAACGGTGTCGTGTGCAGACATATTGGCTTTCGCAGCACGAGACAGTGCTCTTAAAGTTGGCGGCATAAACTACGACGTTCCATCAGGACGCAGAGACGGTCGTGTCTCTATCGCCGACGAAGTGGCACAGAATCTACCTGCACCAACCTCGAGTGCCGCTGAACTCGTGAGTAGATTTGCACAGAAGGGTTTGAGTGCAGACGAAATGGTGACACTTTCAGGAGCTCATTCGATCGGTGTGTCGCACTGTTCCGCCTTCTCGAAGCGCTTGTACTCTTTCAATGACACGTTCACGCAAGATCCCTCCATGGACTCTTCCTACGCCGAAACGTTGAAGACCAAGTGCCCTGCGCCACCTGCCACCTCAGACCCAACACTCTCTCTTGACCCTTCCACTCCGGTTCGTTTGGACATCAAATACTACGAGGGATTGATCAACCACCGTGGCCTGTTGACGTCGGATCAGACGCTGTTCACCACCCAGTCCACAAGAGACACGGTCGTGAACAATGCAAACAACGGTGCAAGCTGGTCTGAGAAGTTTGCCAAGGCAATGGTGCAAATGGGTTCCATAGAAGTGCTCACTGGCTCCAGTGGCGAGATCAGGAAGCATTGCAGCTTTGTTAATTAACTAACTCACTCACACCTGCTACACTCAAGCAAAACTCGGTCAATCACTTCTCATTGAATTCTTTTTTTACATGTTTTTGGCGGAAAATAGGTTGTTTCTTGTTGATTGAATTTGGTATTGTAAATGGCTCTAAGAGGGTGCAATGAAGCTGTGTAAATCGATGCTTACATGATTTTGATTAAAGTTGAAGTGACTGCGTTGTAGAAAGTAAGCGAGGGGAGGGTAAAGTGAGAAAGAAGGGGGGTGAAGAAAGCAAAAAGATGTCCGGAATTGTGTGACATGAATTTTGAAGAGAATAATGAGGCGTTAGTTAGATGTTGGAAGAAGGAGAGGTGGCAAAAGAAGAGTGGATGATTAAACGTAGGTGCGTGGAGATAACAAAAGAAGAAACGGAGAGAAAGTTGAAGTGTATAACGAAGAAGTACGGAAAGTGAATGGGTCCCAGTGTGTTAGAGAGGAGAAAGAAGAGTTTGGGGTGTGGGGCCCAGTACCCATGTGCCTCTCTTCAGTCTCCACCACCTCCTGTTTCTGGCTCAATCATTACTCTCTCCTTCAATTCACTTCGCTTCAGTTCTCAACGTCAAACCCAAACCAAAACCCCTTATTCTTATTCTTCTTCTCTCGCGCCGCAACCAAACACGCCCTAATCCAATTCCGACCATCATGTCCAACTCTGACGGACCCACCAACGGCGTCACCACTAACGACGCAAACGCAGTCGTCGACTCGCACCAGAGAAGCGCCACCACCGCCGCCGCCACCACCACCACACAGGGAACGGCGCTGGCCGTTAAGAAACCTCCGTCCAAGGACCGTCACAGCAAAGTCGACGGCCGTGGACGGCGCATTCGCATGCCGATCATATGCGCGGCTCGCGTGTTCCAGCTCACGCGTGAGTTAGGCCACAAGTCCGACGGCCAGACCATCGAGTGGCTCCTCCGCCAGGCCGAGCCCTCCATCATCGCTGCCACCGGCACCGGCACCACACCGGCCACTTTCTCCACCGTCTCCGATCACAAGCCGCTCCTCCCTCCCCCCACGCCTTTCATCCTCGGCAAGCGCATTCGCCCCGACGACACTGACGCCGTGTCTAAGGACGAGGCCGTTTCGCTCGTCGCGCCGCCCACGCCGCCCGCGCTCTGGGCGCTCCCGCCGCGTCCTGACTTCAGCCAGGTCTGGAGCTTCGCGGCCGCGGCCGCAGCCGCGGCGCCGCCGGAACTCGTTTCGGTCTCGTCGCAGAACTCCTTGTTCCACCACCACCAACACCAGCACCAACACCAGCACCATCACCAGCAACAACAGGCAGCCATGGGAGAAGCCTCAGCAGCGAGGCTCGGAACTTACCTCCCCGGCCACCTCAATTTGCTGGCCTCGTTGTCTGGCGGTCATGGAAATTCCGGCCGGCGAGACGAGGAGCCTCGTTGAATTGTGAAATTTGTGATTGATTCAGTTATGTTCTTCGTAATTCGTATATAGAATAATATATGTATTACGCATGCGTGCGTGTGTTTGAGTTTGTCTGTGGCTCTGTGACTTTGTTCGTGTTGATGGTGCTGTTGCTGTTGTGTGGAATGTTGTGGAGAAGAGGAGATTTTACTTCTTAGTGCAATTTTAGGGTTAGGATTTTCTAATTTTTGGTAGTTTTTGAGGGGAGAAAGTCCATGAATTGAGGAATTCAATTGGATTAGGGTTTTCCTAGTGTGGAAAACTGATTTAGGTTACCCGTTAGGAGATGATGAATTTGTTTAGACCATTGCTCTGGAAGGAGAGAAAGAGATTATGATGTTTATGATGAGATGATGAATAACTAGGGATTGAGGCTGGAAGTGGTTTTCAGAACCTTGATCAATTCGGTATGCAGATGCAGATGCAAATGCTGATGCAGATGCAAGTGTAATGAAGTGAAAATTAATTTAATCATGTTACTATTGTGGAAAATGTCACATACACAGTTCTTGTTCTTACTTGCTCCAATAAGGTGAATGAATGAATGCATGAATGTTAAATTCTTGTTGCTTCTGCTTTCCACTTTCACAATGGATTTTGAACTTGACTGACTTATGTTTCTCAATGGATTTTGAACTTGACTGACTTATGTTTCTCATTCTTATTTCTTAATTGAGTCCACTAAAGTGTTTAGCATTAGTAGATAATAGATTTGGGTTGAGTGTTTGATTGTGTATTTGGCAATCAAGTGCTTCTCCCGTTTTCTTGGAGTGACATCCTTTCTTTCCAATATTGATTGAGAATTCATGTCATTGGGCATGATTGAGGGACCGTGGTCCTTCCGTAGTGGCCATTGGTGAACTATGCTGCATTGCTCTTCACTTTCACGCAGTCTTGGTTGTTTCAGGGATCACTAATATCGTAACGAAACAGCCTGGTTCTGCAATGTAAGACCTCTGTTTCAAGATTTTTATCTCAAATTCTTAGCCATTTCTTAGATTCATCTTTGTGCCAACAATGATAATGTGTTTTCTAGCATGTAACTGGTTTCCTTGGGGTGTTAGTGAAGTAACTAAAACCAATCTGTTTACTTCTCTATAACGTCTATTATTGCCATTTTAAGTTCTTTTTTCCTTTCTATACATTATTATGATTACTACGCATTTTAAAGCTTCAAATTGAATGGTTTACTTGTTATGCTTTTTGCTCTTCAAACTGTATTGATTGGTAATTTGAAGATTTGCTTGAACTGAATGTGTTTTGAAACCGTTTCTGTTCTGCCGTCATGACCTAGGCATTCTGGCTTTTCAGTATGCTAAGAGAGATAAGGTTTGGTGCAGCCTGTGTTGAAATCTAACCTACGTGTGTGTGGTTACCATTTTCGACGTTTAATTTCACACTTGGTTAAATTAAAATAAAATCTTTTGTGGTGCATCTTAAATCAACATGGCATGGTCAATCTGGGTCTTCGAGGTGTGGTTTTAAAACTCAACATTGGCTGACATGTGATGTATTATTGTATCTTATTAATGACTAAGTTAAACTGGTCGCTATGTCATTGGCTTTTGTTGCCTCTCCCTTTGAAACAACCATGTGATGCCCTGGCCCCTCCTTTCCCTTTCTCTCTCCATCTTATCCTCCCAATGAAAACACACACAAACACGCACTATGCAGAATATCTCTTGAAACAAGGATCAACTGAATCACTTATCAATTTAGGGAGAACCCTAGTTTACTTTCACCATATAAGAAAACTCACTGGGTAAAGTTTGATAGGTTAGCTACAGTTTTGTGGAAACCCTTGTAAGAGATGAAAAAAATAGCCCAATTACTGATCTTCTTACTAACATAAATAGTTGATGTATTCCATTTCAGTTTATGATTCCTTTCATGATGATGTTTTGATTGTGTCCGTGAAAGAATTTGATTCTCACACCCTTTTGGAGATCATATTTTTTTTTTGGGCCCAACTGAGCTGTGAATATTTGATTGTTACCCCCATGGTGGTGTGTGCGAAGGGGAAACCGGAAGGATGAAGAGTGTACTAAAACCAGCCCATCTTTTTTTATTAATTTTGTACTTTTATGCAGATGGATTATTGGTGGGGTATTTAAATTTGCGATGCTGACTGGTTTTAAATTATTGCTAAGCACAATACAGAAGGGTCAGGTTCCAATAATTGATGGGTCCCTCACATTACACGACGAGGTGAAACAAGTAAGGTACGAAATGTGTTATGATTTAGGGATATTTAGATTTCAAAGATCAAGCTCGTTTAGAATGATAATTAATGGTAGGAATTTAAAGGCAATTTTCTTGCATCAGAAAGTATAATAGTTAGTGTTATCAATGTTATTTTTATCTTGAATTATTTAAGTGAGCTTGTTTTTCATTTCTCGATTATGGGTTTGATTTGGCTCTATTTTTTTGTTTTATTTTTTCTTTTAATAATAAATGTTTGTTGAATTATGAAGGGCTTGTTTATCTCGGATATCTTAATTTTATATAAAAAAAATGTATTTTGTCTGGAATTCTTCATACCAGTTTTAGGATAATAATTTACAAATGAATAAACTAAATAATACTTAATAATAAATCATGAATTTTTCATTGTGCAGGTTATTAAAATGATATTTCAATTTCAGATGAGATGAAACTGCATTTGAAAACGTCTGTTTTAATTAATAGTAAAATTGAAGCATAAATGAGTCTTTGTGTGCACACCTCTACCTACTACTTTGGAATGAGTGGTTTTCCTGAACTAGAACTTCAACCTGTACAAAGTCCTATTCTTGTGGGGGCGTAAAACGTGGGCTAGTTGGTTTGGACCACTGATGTTTTAAAAAGTTTTGTTTAAGGACATTTCTTTCTACACCGGCATATTTCAACCTGCATCCCTCTAAATTTAGAAACTCTTTTCTATAATTTCTTTAATTTTTGCTTCTGCAGTAATAAATTTTAACTAATAAAAAAGTTAATTTTATTTGTTTTACAATTCTCTCTACTAGAATTTCTGGAGAAGTCTATCCAAAAAGCTCAGGGAGTTATTGGGAAATGCATAAAGTAAGGGTGATAATATAAAGGTATACCGTCTTTGATTTTCACACAAAAAGGTCCGATTTCTTTTTTAAATTTATTATCTAATAGTACCTAACACGTGCGTGTTTGTAGTGACTTTGCCGTCAATGACTTCAAGATTTTTAACTACATAGATGCTTTTTAAGATTCAAGATTCTTTTATTTAATAAAATTTGAAGCAATTGAGCAAAATGATTTTGACGAAAAAAATTCGTTTTTTCACCATTTTTGGTAGTAAAAGAAAAGAGTGAATAAAGAGAGGAAAAACAGTATAACTAACATGTGCAAATCTTGAATCATGTGCACAATAAAAGATGCATACACAGGTTTGGTTCATGTTTGGGCAAATTCTTCGTGTACCCATGAACATTAGAATTTTTATTTTGTTCTTTTTAGATTGTGCAATAGTTAAGAATAATTGAGATTCAGAAATTGAAAATGACTTTTGAATTATATAATTTGAAAGTATTTTTATCTTAAAAAAACAAATAAAGACTTTCATATTATGCATTTGACTTCTTGATTATAAATGTTTAGTATAATGTAGATGAATATAGATATTGGAGATTTAGTGTATAGTGTTATATTTGGGAAAATGGGATTCACTGATTTAAAATTCTGTTAAAAATTGTATTGCATTACAAAATCCAGTTGAAGGATTATTAGACTTGGACTTATTATCATATTTTGAATTCATGTCAAAGATTTCAAATTTCGATTAATAGGTTTAATTTTGAAATCCAATTAAAGTTTATCGAACTTAAAATTTAGTACATTTCTTAACATGATTTTGAAATTCAATGAATCTCTTTATTGTATTCCGAAATTTGGTGTTATATATATATATATATATATATATATATATATATATATATATATATATATATATATATATTAGTTTTTAATTTTATTTAATTTAATTTTGATCTCTTTTATTTATTGTTTAAGGTTTGAAGATTTTCATTTTTTTTAAATTTATTTAATTTTTTATTTTTATTATTGTTTATATTTTTTAATTTATTTTTAGGTTTTGTTATTTTTTTTATTTTATGTATTTTTTGTGTTTTCCTTTATAGTTTTGGGTTTGGGTTTTGGGAATTTAGGATTTATTGGTTAAGAATTATATATATATTATTATAATTTTTCAATATTTTTAATTGTAATTTTTTAAAATTTACTTTTAATTGGTTCTTATTTTATTTTCTTTTAAATTAGTTATTTTGTATGCATATTGGTTTTAATTTTTTTGTTTGTTATAAAAATGAAAATAGTACAAGGTGCATCGACATACTAGACTAAGAGTTTTTCACAAGATGAAACTAAAAAAAGGCCTAGACATTCGTGCAAGTAATCGTGGTGAAGAAGTTGTAACAATATCTCATTCTAATGTTCATGTAGTAGGATTTATTGGTTAAGAATTTTATATATATTATTGTAATTTTTCAATATTTTTTAATTGTAATTTTTTAAAATTTACTTTTAATTGGTTCTTATTTTATTTTCTTTTAAATTAGTTATTTTGTATGTATATTGGTTTTAATTTTTTTTATGATTTTGTTTGTTATAAAAATGAAAATAGTACAAGGTGTATCGACATACTAGACTGAGAGTTCTTCACAAGATGAAACTAAAAAAAGGCTCAGATATTCGTGCAAGTAATCGTGGTGAAGAAGTTATAACATTATCTCATTATAATGTTCACGAGTATCTCATTCTAATGTTCATGAGTAGTAGGAGGATGTTATTGAGATCATCAGGATTTTATTAAGTAGCACGAGGATGCATTCAAAAAAGAACATGGAGTTGTAAAAGATAAAGTTTATATTTTGGTTAATCATTAAACAATTAAATGGTGACAAAGTAAAAATGAATTACTGTTAATGTTGTAAAAGGGTTAAGAGAAAATTAAACTAGTTGAATTATTATTATTGAATTTATGATTGAGGATTTATTATAGTAAGCTAAATTATTATTGAGCATTTAAAGACAAAAAATAATTTTAAAAATTGAAAGTACACCTTATTGTAATTCAAAAAATATTATGATGCATTTACCTAACTTGAATTGAAATCACGAGATGACATACCTTTATAAAAAAGATATCATATTGAATTAAACGTAAGATTTCAAAAATCTAAAAAACAACTTACAATAATTTTTTTTACTTGATGAATTAAGAAATTTAAACTAAGATGGAACAAGAACAATAAAAATAACTCATTTATTTCTATCATGACTAATACTTAACTACAATTGTCTTTACATAGCACTGTTATTGTTCCTAGTGTTGAACTCAATATCCTTGGAAACAATTTTCTTCCAAAACCAATGTGAAGTCCAAAGTATACTCATTTCTTCAACTGGAATGTTCTTGGTTTCGGGTAAAAGAAATGCAATGAAAATAGTCATGATAACCACAAATCCTCCGAATAAGAAGAAGAGACCAAACTTCATGTGACAAAGCATGCTAAGAAAGACTTGAGCAATTACAAACGTAAAAAACATGTTGGTGGCAACATTAATAGCTTGGCCTGCTGGTCGAATTTCTAGAGAACATATTTCACTTGGCACCAACCATCCCAATGGTCCCCATGACCATGCAAATGCTGCAACATATGCACATATAAAGAACAACAAAATATTTGCTTCAGCTTTACTAAATGCTCCTTGACCATTTAGTCCAAACTTTAAAGCAATGATGATTCCAACAATAACCTTCAACCAAAAGTATTAGCAATAAGAAACACGATATATAACAAATTATGTTAAGCTTAAGTTTCAAGATTTATAGATGTGATACACAAAAATATTGTTTGTTATATAAATGCATTGATGGTGGTTCAAGTAATATTTTTAAATTAATCATGCATGTTCACATACAATAAATTGTTGGAAATCCCTAATCAACTAAAAATAAGGTCAACTTATAGTATATAAGTGAGTGTAAACCTCATCTTACAAACTGATTTTGTAGAATCGAGTTAGCATCAGAGTCATTTAATGTTTATTCTAACAAGGTTTGTTATTTGTTAAGTTTATTGTGTCACACATTATTTGGTTATTATCAAACTATCCTTAAATATCTAGTCTCATGCTTGAGATGTATATGAATCTCACTTTACAAATTGATGTTGTAAAGTTGAGTTAGGTTTAAATCCATTTTTTAAGAGAAATTAGCTAGGTTTAAAGTTTTATTGAAGTTATGGGTTGCAAAAGTATAAAAATATTGGACTTATCAACTTTTACCTGACAAATAAACATTTGGACACCACCTTCAAGAAATAACACTCTTCTTCCAAACTTGTCTACTGTGAAGATAGAAACTAGTGTGGCAACAACGTTAACAGCTCCAGAAATAACTGCAGACATGAGTGAAGCATCACCACCGAAGCCTAAAATTTGAAAGAGAACTGGGGCATAAAACATGATGACATTGATGCCAGTGAGTTGTTGAAAGGCTGGAATAAAAGTGCAGAAAGTTAGTTGAGGCCTGTACTTTGCTCTTGCAATGTTCTTCCATGGATGTTCTACCTTTTTTGCCATTTCACTAGCATCAACAAGATCTTGATATTCCTCATCAATTTTCTCAGTTCCACGAATCTTCTCCAGCATTTTCTTAGCTTTTTCATATTTTCCTCTTTCAATCAAAGAATTAGGTGTTTCAACAACACAGAGAGATCCTATGCATAATACAATTGCTGGCACAGCTGCAACGCCTAGAGAAATTCTCCATCCATTTGTATGATTGGATGTACCATAGTTGATTAGGTTTGCAACTAGGATACCAAGTGTGATCATCATTTGAAAGCCAATATTGAGTGCTCCTCTAATTTTTGGTGGAGCCACTTCAGACAAATACACTGGTACAGACTACAGATGTAATAAAAATAAAGGTGAAAAAGTTAAACATAATTTTTCTTAGAAAATGAAAAAGATAAACCACTTTAAATGATTAGGATATATAACTAATGTTAATTCTTACCTGATTACAAAATCCCACTCCAAATCCTAAAAGTATACGACCAATGATTAACATTTCAATGTTCATGGCAAACCCATTCAATAGTGAACCAATAAGAAAAAATAAGCTACCACTGAGCATAGAGGCTTTACGCCCTAGCATTCTAGTTGTGGTAGAAGCAAAAAACGAAGCTAGTAGTGCTGCAAGGTATAAGGAAGAGGTGAATAATGTAAGAAGTTGGTTGTTAAATTTGCAGTATTGATTTTTACTTTCTGACTCATCTTTCATCTTTTTGTAGACACTAGGAAAGAACTTCATCAAAAATGGTTCCATGGAAGTCACTCCTCCTGTAATACCAAGATCATATCCAAAGAGAAGACCTCCCATTGCAGCCACAAAACATGTAATCAGTACAAATGTTGTGATATTGCCCTCATAGTGACGCACTCCATCTAAGCTAGTTGCCATCTTTCAAATGATAGATGTCACAAATATCCTAACTCAATTTCGCTCTCCTTGATTCCCCTCAAAAGTATGTAATTATTAATAAGTAGAGAAACAACATGTTTTTTATGGTTGAAAAAATTTCATAACTAAAATAGGTTTGAATGACCACGTATCTGAATAAATTGATTAAATTTATTAATATTTGCTAGAAAGTTGGAGATCAAGTTACTATTTACCTCAAAAACATTACTAATTAAAATTAAGATTTGGACTTTGTTATTTGACTCGTTCTTATTTTTGATCTTTTCTCCTAATGTATTTATTTATTTTAATTCATAAACACAGTGTTATATGAGACTCCACAAAAGTTTTATATTATATTTTTTTCTGTTATATATATATATATATGAAGTGTAAATATGGGTAAACATACATTTATATTTACATCTTACCTTTATTTTAATTAAATCTAAAAATAGAACATCACCTTTTTCCTATCTTAGTTATTACCTGATGTTTATTTTATTTCAAAATTTTGAATTAATTAAGTGTTTACACGGAATGAATTTATCACAAAATAAATAAATAAAAGGTAAAAGTATAATTTTTATACGTATATTTTTTTAATAAATTAAGTTGTTTAATTGTAGTTTATACTTATAATAAGTTTTTATAAGTTGTTTTATACATATATATTATAATAATTTAATAGACCTTAATCCTATATAATTTATAATATTTGGGGTAATTTAAGTTTTTGAATTTTATAAAGTTACTCTATATCTCTATCAATTGATAGTCAAACGGTAAGTTCTTCAATCAACATAAGGTGGAAATTCCTTAGGCTGGATTGGACAATCAAAATGCATTAATGTCATAACAATTAATGGTCAATGTGAAGCGGATTTACTCTAAAAATCATTTCAGTTAAATACTTCGCGATTTGTCATGTTTGAGTTGTAGTTAGGTCAATCCTAATCAAAAGTCCATGGACAAAACTATAAGTATAGATCCAAGTTAAAGATGGTAGGTTACAATGCATTTATTACCCTTGCTTTCATAATCAAACTAACTTTGGCAACAAAAGACCTTTGATAGGTACCTACTAATCGACATTGAAGAATAGGAATTAAAATTGAAGATAAGAAGTAAACAATCGCTCGTTGAAAAGGAGACGATTACCCCCACATATCAAAACATTTTAAGATTTAAGTTAAATAACCTATTAAAGACGGGTTTAAATAGAACATCTACCAAACATTATTTTCACAACAGTCGATTATGGAAGAGTTCAAGAAAATGAATCCCAACAAAACCGTAATCTATCCAATAAGGATGAGTTCATTTATTGAACCCATATAGATCAAATGAATTAAATAGTTAAAATGAAAATATATCACATTTTTTACTTAATTAGGTCGATTTTAATTAAAAGTCCAAAACTATAAATATAAATCCAAGTTAAAGTTATAGGTTACTCATTAATTATACATTTATTATCCTTATTCTTGAAATTGAACTAACATTAGCATTGAAAGACCTTTGAAACATCCTTATCGATCAACATTGAAAATAGAAATTAAACTTAACGATAAGAAGTGAACAACCGAAAATTAAAAGAAGAGACAATCAACCCTATATACTGAAATAATTATTAAAACAATTGAAAAAATAAAATACTTTATGTATTTAATAATATATTTTTCTATAATAATTTGAAATTAAATATAATATATTTTTATTATTTGTTGGTTTTAATTATGGTGGAAATTCAAGATAAATATTGAAATTATTCCGAACTCGAGATAAGATTAAAAAGAGTTATTATTAATCCTTGATCTCGAGAACAACTATAGTTAGTGTAGAAACTTTGTAGGTTTATGTTGGTTTCATAAGTTAGAGTGCACTTACAAAGCTTATTAAAACCAGTGAATCAGCCAATCTATCATTCTAATAAATAGTGGTAATTTTAAGATGTGATAACTAATCAATTTGCATGTATTCTTATCTCAATTAGCTAAAAAAAAAGTTAAATATATAACGTGACTATGATAATCGAAGCTAAACATTCATCGCATTGCATGAACCACAATTTGTTTAACTTATGTGGTTTCGATATGAATGTATTTATGCCTTGTTCAACCTTCAATTTTATATTGTGAGCATATGTAATAAGATGTACCATACTTTATTTTTTATTTATACAAGAAAATTATTAAATAATAATTAATTTAGAGACAAAATAATTAATCATTATATTGAGTAAAAATATTTTTAAGTTAAAAAATTTGGTTGAAAAAATAAAAGTAAATAATTTCTTAAAAATATTAATTATTTTAGAATATTAACTTCTAATAATTATTATAGAAAAGTTAAAAAATCAAACATTAAATACAATAATATATTAGTAATTTAACAAATAATCCCTACAAATAATTCAAATTCTCTTTCAAAACTTTTCTTAAAAATCATTATAAAGTGAACAAATCTCCCAAATCAAAATACCATAATATTCAAATATCTTTCCTAATCAAATCTCATTTAATTTCATAGATAATTTCTAGCAAACAAAACATAAATGAGTAACTTCCAGTAGGACTTGTTAAAACGGCTTAGTATATACAGTGGAAAAAAAGTCTACACCGCTGCAATTTACGGCAGTCAATCCCTAGCCTCTAAAGCTCCCGCCGTGGAACCACCCAACCACCTCCGTCCGCCGTCGAGCACCTCAATCCGTCCACTGCACATGAGTATGTAATGCTTTTCGGGGAAACATACACATTAATTATTGTTGTCGTGGAAATTTTCTTTACGCTTTTGGGTAAGTCTTTTGGTAAATTACCGATTCGGTTTGAAAGCGTTGATATTGATTTCATCGGAATTTACTGAGAGTGAAGGTAAAAAAATGAGCGAACTCAGGAACAATTTTAAATTTTATTTCTTGCTTTTCATGTTTTGTCCTGTTCAAATTTCAAATTTTGGTGGATCCCTTTCTTTGCTTCAGTGTGAAGCAGAGTAGGCCAAAACCAAATAGAAAGGAGGAAAGGTTCTGCATCAAATCTGAGGAAGAATGAGCGGCGGTCGACTTTGCACATTGTTGGGAGAATTGGGGTACGAAGGATGGGAAGCATTGGACCCTGATAGCTTCGAATGGCCGTTTCAGTATGAAGACACTCGCCCCCTTCTCAACTGGATCTGCTCCAATCTCCGTACTTCCAATGTCCTTTCCCTATCTGAGCTTTCCCAGTTACCTCTCTCTCTCTCTCTCTCTCTCCCAATTATCCATTACTTATTTGGTTATGAATTGTTGATAATCATAGAATGTGAATGGTTTCTCTCCTTGTTTCAGGTACGAGCAGTTCAAGCAAGAAGGGAAGCTGTTAGAGGTGATGAATTTCACTGTATTGAGTTCTTAGTTTTGGAATTGGAAATGAACTAGCAAGTTAGTACTTTATTACATAGTGAATCTGAAATAAGTTGAATCGAGCAGGGTGAGGATTTGGACTTTGCTTACCACAGCATTTCGGCCTTCTCTGAAAGGAGAGACAATCAGGAGGCAGTTTTCGGTGCTGAGGAGGGGTTGAAAGATATCAAGTACTTCTACTGATAACTTCAATTGATCTCTATTAGGCTCTTCTGTGGATAAAATTCATTCGACAGGAGGAGAAAATAAGAAGGTAAAATGAATTGAGCTCCACTTGTGAGTTAAAATCAAGTATATGCATCTCAACTATTGGAGAAGTTAGACAAGAGAACTTGAAGAGAACTTTATGTCAAAGTTACGTGCATAAGTTGATTTTAACTTATGGGGGAAGTACAGTTCATTATACCTTTCTGTTTTCTTCTCCTGTAGGTGGTGGTAGGGTGTATGTTCAATGAAATGAATATGGAGCATTGCCTTATTGTTTGTGTTTTTGGCTTTAGAGAGGCAACTCTGGTGTATAGAGAGGAGGCTTTGGCCTTGCAGAGGCAGCTGAGGCATCTACAATCTCAGTTTGACATGCTTTCGGGGCAGGGCTCAGCCTTGACACAAGGAAGACGACCACGCCTTGCTGCAACTTCTATTGTTAAAGGACACCTTTCTAATATTGACGATAGCCTTTCTGTCCGAAACTTACAGGCAAGTCACTGCTTCCACGTGTAATGTATTATTTCCATGCTCTCTGTTATGGATTATTTTGTTCCCCATGTAAGTTTGATGATTGATAATGTTGTCTGAAATGTGATAAAGTTCTCTTGTACAAGTGGTGTACCTCTTAGGAAACTGTAAGTCCAATAATGAACATTTGTAAGCTTGAAAAATATATGAACCCCATTGATAATTTGAGTTTTTGTTCACTGTTATTGTGAGAAATTTGTATTTCTTTTCGCCTCAGTTATCATCTCATGGTGGTTTGTTTTCATTAAATTTCTTCATTGTTTAGATGAATGCGGTTCTCGAAAGAATTGCTTCCACAGCGCATGAGTTGGCACATTATCATTCAGGAGATGGTAATATTTCTTTTCATTGTTTCTCTTAGATAATAATTTCTTGTTCTACTCATTTTTATAAAGTTATTTTTTGTTATCCCTAAGTGTCAGTATGAAATTTATTGCTGTATAATTATAAGTTTTGTTAGTTCAACCATGTCAGGCACTGAGATAAAATTTTAATTTCCATGTTCCATGGGTCATGAATTTGTTAAATGGAAGAGATTCAAAATGGACAGTTTTAAAGGAGATATGAATTTTGTTGAAGTCTCATCTTCTTGAAAGGTTTTCGATAGAGCATGATGGTGTTGTTTGATATGTGTCTAACCCCATCTAATATAATGCATGGTTGTTGTTGTGGTATAGTATGTTGAAAACTCATGATGAGTTTTGATATTTCTTTTGATGAATTTAGCTATTTTGACATGCAGAAGATGGCATATATTTGGCATACTCAGACTTCAACCAATTCTTGCTTGGAGACTCATCATGTCTAAAAGAGCTAAATCAGTGGTTTGCTAAGCAACTGGACACAGTAAGTGGGCTGTGTTTTTTCCTTACTGTCTTCTTGGTCTATATTTTTTTCTGGGATAAATATACTTTGAAATACTATTTTTCTATTAATTATAACAAATTGATAATATACGTAGCTTAGAAGGATTAGTAGATTCCCTTTATAGGGTAAAACTTAGTGCACTAATAAAGGTTGATAACTTGTGAGTTGTTGTTTTATACTTTTCTTGCGATTGTTTCTGATCTTGCTGTTGAGACAAGACAAGTTCGTCTAAATGAAGTTTAAACAAATAACATTAAATGAAGTAGCCTTGAGTATAGTCTTAGATTGTAAAATGGTATAAGCAGAAAAATTCAAACAAAGAACAAGTTCTCTAAAACTAAGCTTTTCTCCTCTTACTGCGCCCTGGAGCGTTTTCTGGAGGCTTCAACACTCATCCTGGTGTTGTAATCAATAGATTCATAGTGGGAGGTTCCTAGTTCTCTATAACTGAGCTTTTGTCCTCTTACTGTACCCTTTGTGAGGATGTTGTTTAAGGTTGGAGCTGGAAAGCTTGAAGTCATCATAATGTCAAGGATTCCTTTCTTGACAAGAATTCTATAGATGAGAAGAGAGTAATGGCGCCCTAGCACATTAATTTTCTGGTTGGTTAAAGTTTGAGAAAGATGGATGAAAATAAGATGGGGTAGATTGAAGGGAGTTTTATCCATAAGATGATAGATGACAAACTTTTCTAGGTTAGTAACTTTGTTGTTGGAGTTGTTGTGCAGAAAGGTTCTTCGGCAGATGTAGAGAAAAGTCTTTGTTGGCTCGCTCAGCTTTTCAGCTTGTTGTGCAGAAAGGTTCTTCGACAGATGTAGAGAAAAGTCTTTGTTGGCTCGCTTAGCTTTTCAACAATGATATCATTGCAGATATATTTATTTTCAAAATTTTCTCCATAGAGAGTCCTTTCCACCTTTTCACCAAAGGCGTAGATTTCATCCCACTCTTCCTGGAAGCAGTCATTAAACCGGAAGCAGTTAATTGCTTTAGATATGGTGTCTACATCGACAGCAATTTCTTTTCCAATGACTGATCTTATGCAGTCTGCTTCAGCTTGAGCATTTTTCCATAACTCTCTTACTAGCTTTGGAAGAATTGGCTCATCCCATGAGAAGTAGTTCTTAGTTCCACACCTTCTGAACATTGATGAGATACATTTTCCTAGTACTTGAAGTTCCTCTAAGGTTGTTACCTCTTCCAGATGAAGAGTCTTGTTTGATTAACCAGATATGCTAATGCTGCAAGTCCGTTTTGCCACTTTCAGAACTTCCTTGAGAGAGAGATTGGTGCTTGATTTGCTGTCATAATTTCGGGTATGGGAAAGGAATGAGTTTTTGAGGGATTTAGAATGATAGATTTGTGTTCTAGATGAGAGAGTGAGTGAGAGGAAATTGGAAGTTTTTAAGATATTCAAGAGAATGATGGGATTTCTAGGTTTTAATACCAGCCAAAAAAGACCTTTGATTTGAATTCGATAGTTTCTTGGGAAGTTAACCATCTGGGGTTTTAGTGGAGGCATCATTGTGCATTAAATGTGCCCCGAATGATTGTGGATGACGTGGAAAGCTGCGTTCTAAGTTTTTTACCTAGACGACGGTTTTGGATGCTAATGTGGCTTAGTTCTAAACGCGCTTTGTTACTTTAAGCATCGTGTCTATAGATGATCTATCCTAGACTATAACCTTAGACATTGATAGGTACTGAATGACTTAACACTCATGCTTCCTAACAATCATACTCAACTATCTTTCTTTTATTCAGAGTGTTTGGTAGTTAGTAAACGATATACTCTAGTGTCGTTATGGATGGTTTTTTGTCTAAACGCTACTAGGTTCTATACGACCCAATTCTTCTCTATCATCTAGGATAGATGATAACTTTGAGTAGTTTGTTTCTAGACGCCTTATTGTTACTGATTGTACGTTGGAGTGATACTCTTCCATGCATCAGAGAACAAGACATTTTCCTAGATACAACATCTTGTACTTAGAGGTCCATACAAATATTGACATCCCACATGTCAATTTCCTCATAGATAATTTATCCCTAGGCAATTCTTACTCTAAAACAGATTTATGTTGTAAGAGAGAATGTAGTTCATACCTATTTCTCCAAAGCTTGTGATCTTATTCTTTGTCCATTTTCGTTGAGATAGCTTCCTCCTTCTGATTCCTTTAGTTATATATTTGATTGTGCCGTGGGGAGAGTCTTGTTGTTGATCCTTATGACAAATACTTCTTTTAACCTCTTCAATCCTATTTTCGTTTAGCTCCCTTAAGGAGTGTTAGACACTTTTGTCGTGAGACTGATGTTGATCCTTTTATGCCTTCCATAGACTTACCCAAGTCCTTTCCTGTGCTTATGAGCATTGTCTCTTATGTGAGCTTTTCTTTCATCTGCTTTATTTTACAACTTATGTCCTGAAGATTTGTGCCAATATTCTTCTAGACGATCCCTTCATGACTTTTGAGCTCATTCGTTGAGTGATCAAGCTCTTATACTTAGTGAAGAGTTTTGTCGTCTAGTGTCATCAGAATTCCTGGGTATTCTGAGAGTGACACCCCGAGTTCTTCATTGTCTAGGATGGCTTGGTATTGTGGTAGAGTTTTCCCAAGACCTTGAGTTCCTTGAGGATCACTTGAACTTCATTTGGAGTGCCCTCTTTTGTGCTGAGATGAAGGATGTGTATTGTTTTGTTAGAGATGTCGAGCCTTCTTCTTGATGTCCTTGAGAAATCCTCTGGAGATAAGATGTTTGCTTCTTGATGAGTCTGGACCACTGTTTCAACTTGTCTGTCTCTTGCTGGTTTTCCTTCTTTGATGATCATCAGGTAAGCTATTGAAGCCTTTGGACCGTTTCCTCTAGTTTTGTTAGGAACTAGCTCATCGAGGTAGACTCTGATACCAATTGGAGTTTGGAAAATACTAGAAGGGAGGTTGAATAGTGTTTTTCTAACACCTGCTATGCATGATATGGGTGTTGCTGTGCACTTCACTATACAGGTGTGATACTAGCTAAGCTAACTGTTGTAAACGCTTAGTAATGTAGGTTCTTTGTCAGCATTTGTTGTAAGTAACTTAGTGAAGTCAGTTATGCTGAGCTGCCAGCTAGCTCGATCTATAGTCTAGTGAACAAACCTCGCAGAGCAAGCTACTAGATCTGTATAATAATTAAAATATGTACTTCAAACAAGTAATGCAAGAAACCATTTTTCAGTTTTTACAAATTCTCTTCTCTTCTCTTTCTCAGTTATGTATTATTGTCTTCAAGTTACCTTTCTGTTGTTTACTTCTGATAATGATGTAAATATTTTTATTGATTTATGTTCTCTCAAGTTCTTCATACCCTTTTATGACTTCTTTTTTTTTAATTCAATGGCAGGGTCCATTTCGACTTGTTGCTGAGGAGGGGAAATCTAAATGCTCTTGGGTGAATCTTGATGAGATCTCAAATAGCTATGTTAGAGGTGTACATGCTGGTCCTTACAATTATCTTATTTTTTTCTTTAGCCATCACGAGTCCCAAATTTTAATTGGATTTGATTATTTCCTTATTGGCAGTAAATGTGAGCTTTTTTAGTTTTTACTTTGTTCTTATCTATGTAAATATATTTCTGTTTTTTATATAATAATTATTTTCCTACTGATATTGGATCTTTATTGAAGTGGTATAGGCATGAACTGCTTAAAAATTCTGGCATCCTGTACCAACCCTGTAAGTTTAAAACTGTTTTTAAAAGTCTGTTAAAATTATACACACCTTAATTCACATAAAATCCCTGTACTTAACAAACTAAGATGCATCTAGAGTATCTAAAGTCTGGACAAAAGGAAGGCTAAAAAAAAATCTGTACGGAGTTCACTCTACATATTAAATACTACTATACTGTCTCTTACACACAGAATATATATCCTGTATGACCTTGAATATTGTTAACTGGACCTGTTGAGCCTATTTGTTTATTTTTGGTGGTTCAGCAGATTTGGAAAAATCACATCATCAACGTGTATCTGAGTTACGCCGGCTTCGCTCAATGTATGTGCTTCTTTTGATAACATTGCAGATTACTTATTTTGGTACATTGTTGATTGGTTTAATGTGCACCAAGTTGTACTTAAAGAGTTCTAGATATGGATATTTATCTGCTATTAGTCTATTATGGTATAGTGTGGTTATCTATATTAGCAATTATGATGAGCTCATGTCTTATAAATTGTCAATTGTTTTGCATAGCAAACTCAACCTTGAATGCTACCCAGCCCGGGCAGTGTGCTTGATAATCATGCCTATAGTAGTACAATGTTAATCATAATCAGTTTGTAATTTTTTTATTTGAGGTAGTTTATAGGTTAACTGACATAAAATCATGTTTATCCTGCGTGTCATCCTATGTCTGACCATCTGTGATTCATGTGGTCCTACAGAAAGCATACAGAATACTTTTTAGTAGTTCCTCATCTTGATCTAATTAGAATGGCTGCGAGAGTCATGTTTCTAGAATTTCACCAATCTTTTAGTGTTAATGGTCTGTGTAAACTTTGTCAGATTTGGAGTAAGTGAAAAACAATGGGTTGAAGCACAGGTCAAGAATGCCAAGCAGCAGGCCATTTTAATGACGCTTAAATCACAAGTATCATCAGATGAGGCTCATATTCATCTTGATCTTCATTCTCTTAGGTACTAATAATGTTGATACAATCTATATTGTGCCTTTATGTTTCCTGGTGTTGTACTTCAAAATTTTGACCTCCAGACATCAATTTTCTCAAGTCTAAACCATGGGCTTTTGCATTGATTATCGGTAGCCTTGATAGCTCTATTTGCGATCCCTTATTATAAAAGTACAGACAGTGCACACAAAATCAATTGACACCAGCATGCTTTATTATAAACCTCCCTTCTATTTTACCCTACTCAAAACACCTTTTCTAAATTTATGCCACACCTTATTTTTGAATAATTGTGAGAAAACACACCATTGCAGAGTTGTACAAAGGTTATGCATTTTTGGGGGCTGGGGTGGTTATCTGTTGCATTCTGAAGGCAATGTTAACTTCAATTTCTTTTGACCATAAATGCTTTTTATTAAATTACACTTTTTCGTACGTGATATTGCTGCCTGTGAGTACAGGAGAAAGCATTCTGAATTGAAAGGAGAACTTTCAAATCTTTATAACCATGAAGAGAAGCTGCTATCAGAGGTTTGTTACTAGATTGTTTTTATTCTAGAATTGTTGTATCAATTTATTTTTCCATTGAAAATGCCTGGACTTCCCTGTCTAAAGGATCATCTAATTACCAATGTAGCATTTATGGATTTGATTTTTATGCTATGTGAATCTTCAAGGCATTGCAATTTACATTCTTCAATATTTTCATAGTTCACTCTATCTTTTGTCTGATATTTTGGTAAGTTGGTACGTTTTGTAGCCTAGTCCATTATGAAATCTTATTCTACTGCCCACTCTTCTATTCAGATCCAAAGTAATTACACTTTCAGAAAGGGGGCATTACTTATGCCTATTACTCCTGTAGATGGAGTGTTAGTGACTTTCAGTTGTATGTATTTCAAAAATTCAATGACCTTCATTCAGTTCATCAAATAATGAAGAGAAGGAAAACATGCGTGGTACAATTGATATTTCCAATATGAAGTGAGTCAGGCTATTCTACAAGTAGCTGTAAATTTCAACTTTCAAGTGGGGTTTTGTAAGGTGGACCTAGAAGTACTTTTCTAAGAAAGACAGTAATTCTGATTGGAAATAAGCTCGAGAATATTGTGATTTGTATGCAAAGAAAAGGAAAATAAGTCTAGACTTTAGATTTTGATGTTTCTCCAAAACCCACTCTGCTATCTTCTCCTCTAACAGTTAATCCATCCCCAACAACTGATTGTCCCCACTAATCCCCAACAAATTGATTTCCCCACTGATACCCCAACTTTCTTTCCCTCTGAAACCCCCTCCGCTACTTGGTCCTGATTTCTCCTTTTATATGTTCATTTTATCTGGGGCCAAATAACACCTTGCATACAGAGAAATGATTGTTTCACTTGGACACTGAGCTATTTGACCATAACGCTTCAGCTGTGGAACAAGGATAAAAGAATGTTCTTCTAACTTTGACTTAGTTCAATTATGCAATTCATTTTCATCATGGTGTTTCACATTGAGATCCCAAGTTTTCATAAACTTTGGAAAAAAATGAAAAAAAAATTGGCAATGAGGGAATTAGAGAAAACAACACTTCATTATTGAGTAAATAAAATCTTATCAGAATATGCCAGCATCCTCCTGTGTCTCAATTCTGGCTTCCATCCCTTCTAATTTCCATGACAAATCATCCAGCCTTCTCTGACAGGTGTCATGAATCATGATAATATGCTTTGCTTGTTACAGGAAGTCCATCTTGATCTGGTAGGTCGGTCCAAAATAATAGATCACCAATTTCAAAAAGATAATAATATTATTAAATCACCAGATTGCGGATATTACATCAGTCTTGCTCTCCCAGACTTCAGAAGCTCCTAGAAATGTTATCTCTGTCCAGAAAACACATGACTTAATTTTCCCTTAACTCCTACTCCAATATGAACGGAAGTACTTAATTATTCTCTATAGAAGCTTTTAAAGGACAGTTATTATTATTAAAACTAAGTCCTATAATACAATTTCTAAATAATTGGTCTGTGTGTGGTCCAATGCCTTATCATTTTCTTCCCTTTTCAGACTATTTCAGATTTGTGCTGGGAGCTAGCTCAACTCCAAGATACGTACATTTTACAAGGTATTTTCTTAACACAACTATTGAGAAGAAATTCAATTTTATTTCATTAATTTTGCATTCTTTATCCTATAGGTGATTATGATTTGAAGGTCATGCGACAAGAGTACTACATTAATAGGCAGAAAGCAGTAAGTTTAGCCATCTTTTTGTACTATGATTGTTATTTATAAATATTTCCTATGTGTTGGGCTATGCTGGTTAGATTTTTGTGCGCATCCTCGAATTTTAGATTGGTTCTCCAAGTTTCTGTTCTCGGTCATAGCTAACTTTTAAATTGAGTTGCAGTTTCTTATCTTCTCTTCTGATATTGTATAGGTTACACTGCAAGTAATATAGACCAGTGAATAGCTTAGAGCTGCCTCTGTCAGTGATGACAGCTGTTGAGTTAGTAGTGACAGCTTTCAGTTAGTCAGACCTAGGACTCTATATCTGTATTCCTATAAATTACTTATTCTATAAATTACTTCTCCAATCCAAATAATGAAACAGTTCACACTACTTATCTCTTTCTTTAAAGTCAATGAATTTTACATATTCTATCAGGCTGTTTGGATTTGTCTTAAATTGATCAAGTACTTCTACTGATAACAAACCTCTCCATTCTTTTGGCAGTTCATAAACCATCTCATCAATCTCCTTGCCAGGCATCAGTTCTTAAAGATAGCCTGCCAATTGGAAAAGAAGCACATGCTTGGAGCATTTTCGTTGCTTAAGGTTATTGAGTCTGAGCTTCAAGCATACTTGTCTGCAACTGAGGGACGGGTGGTATGTATCCTTAGAATTTTGGCATTGCACTTCTTCTTTAATTGTGTGATTATTTATTTTCATTGCTTTGACTTGTAGTGGTATATTTCTTATTTCAAAATTCCCATTTACCACTTCCAATTTAAAGTGTCTGATTTTCTTTTCTTACACATGGTGTGGTTGGTTATCTTAGACCCCCTTAACTTTCTTTTAGGTGAGTAGTGAGATGGGATGGGGAATAGTTAGTTGTGGAGAGAAAACAAGTGTTGTCATATGGAAACGGGGTCATTGAGTGATCTTTGATCATGAGGAGCTTCTGCTCCTGTTCTCGTTTCTTCTTTCATAGTAGTATAATGAAATCATACAAACAGATAGAATTACTCTATTAAAATGTTTATGAAATTATACACCCAAGTATTTTTCATTTGTTTAATCCAATCTGAGAGTGAAGACATACGATACAACGTTAGGTCTTATCATTCATGACTTGTTGGTTGCACTTAAGAAGTATTGGTGATTAACATGAAATTGTGCTTTTATTAGAGTCACGCTAAGTAGAGTTTCTTATATAAATTCTCCCTTTTGTCCTCTGCCACTAAGGGATTTCGCTCCTTTAAAGTTAGTAGGTGCACTTTAGAGAACAAAGTGAATTCACAATTGTTGAATGTATTTGGCTCCTTCAATTAAGCATCATTGATTTTATCACAATCCTATCAAGTGTTCTCCTCTCACCTTTGAGGAGTCAAATCCCCCTCTAGAAGACCATTGAATACCTTCTTTATATTTTCCTTCTAAACTTTAGGGCCAAAGTCCAGTTTTGCATCACACCTCTACTTTTATCTTTTGAACTTCCCTTTATGGTTTGCAGGGTCATTGCTTGGCCCTGATCCAAGCTGCCTCTGATGTTCAAGAACAAGGAGGAGTACATGACAGTGATCATTTTTTGCATGCTATCAGAGACCTGCTAAAAATATATTCAAGTGAGTATTTATTCATCAGAATATTATGATCTATTCAAGTTAGAGTGTTGCTGTTATCCTTCTGATATGCTATCCTGTACGGTGCTCTACATTTTCTTCCCAGATACACAAGCTTCACTGTCGACATATGTATCAGCTCCTGGCATTGTCAAGCAGATATCAGCTCTTCATTCGGATTTGACGAGCCTTCAGTCCGACCTTGAGAATTCTCTTCCCGAAGACAGAAATAGGTGTATTAATGAACTGTAAGTATTGTGATTAAATCAATGTACTATAATTTATGAAATGCTGTAAAATTATGAACGCTTATGCTTCACTGACCTTATTTAATTAACGCTCTTTTGGATGTCACCAATATATTCCTTCTATGGCAATCATAGGGTTAGGTTAGGATATATACCGTGGAGTAAATCAAAGTTAATTTAACGCCAATCCTTAACTGTTTTACTTAATGAATTTCTCACAAAACTCTCTATTGAATGGAAAGTCTGTGTTGAAAGAGGAAAATAGATGCAATATATGCTGAAAAATGTGTGTATGGACTACACAACACAGTCCATGTTATATGAGCTGATTACGAAAAATACAAAGCTATTAGAGATTTTATTCCTATATATATGATCTGATATGCTTATAAATCATATCCTAATAAATTTGATTATGATAAAATGTGTTCATAATTATAAAGACCATAATTAAATAAGGAAAGAAATCATAAAATATTAAAGAAAAATAAATCCTCAGAGATCATCTAAAGATACTGTAAAGTATTATGAGATAATATCGTTTAATATTTCTAATAGTTTGCATCATAAACATCAAGCTCATAAAATTTCTTGTTAAGTTTTTTGTTTTCTACAACATTGAATTATCTTAAAACAAAAGTACAATGCTTGAACTTCATCAGATCATTTGTCATTAATTTTTGTTTTCTAAATATGACATGGTTCTGCATAATAACATATCAATGGTGGTTTAATCAAAATAATTTTCTATATAGGGGCATTGATTGATGAGTGTGTCAAGTTTTGGATTGGTGTCATTTGATTTAGAGTTCGTTTGGATTCTCCATAAACACTTACAAGAGAGAAAATTAAGGAAAACAAAATTAAGTTTCTCCTTAAGCTAAAATTAGTTTAGGAATGCATAAGGTGATTTTAGCTCAAGAAGAACATTAAACTTTTTATTTTCTCTTAGAAATGCTAAAATTTGTTGAAAAATACCCTTAATCTATAAAATCATTGGAGGCTGCTATTTTTTGTGAATTTAGCGAATATGAAATTTTTAGACAGACATGCTTATGCATCCTGTTATAATTATAGAAATAAAGAGTAGATCCTATATAATCAAGAATACAAATATATATATATATATATATATATAAGGTTGTTTTTATTTATTCTGTGTCATAGCCTTATTATTAGAGAATATCAAATCTCTTCTATTTATTTTATTGATTCCATTTTCTTAATATATAAATACATCATCTGTGCTGTAGGCTTGACTGTAAAATATTTTTGTTTGTGACATTCTATTTGCATTGTCAATATTTAGGGTCCATGTCCATACAGTTTTACATTTGCAGCGGTATAAAGTTTCTGCAATTGTTTAGTGAGATAGTGATAGGGTCTTAAGGGTTTATGTCAGGAAAAAAAGGGGACAAAAACAGGACATAAGGTGGGATGGAGGGGGAAGTTGGTTAGGCAGTTATGTTTGGGAGTTTATTTTAGGAAATAGCTATATAGGGGGGAATAAGTGTCTTGAAGGGACACATTGTTTTGTTGAGTAGTTGGGACAGGAACATTGCATCCTGTGGACGGAGACAGGCTTCCTTGTATGCTTACGCACATTGTTGTGTTACCAGAAATAAAGAGGCAATTAATCTTTTGTGTTAGAGTGTGAGTTTCGTGTCTGATAGTTTCTAGTTTTCTTAAAGCATCAGATAGCAATGGGTTTTCTTTTACTTATTCTCTAGTTTGGAGTGTTGTTTTGTTCCTCATTTACTGCAATTGTTCATGTCAATTTTTTAATCTATAGGTGCAACCTTATTCAAAGCCTGCAGCAACTGCTCTTTGCATCTTCAACCACAGCACAACCAATACTGACCCCTCGGGTATGACTTCTAGATCTATACTGTGGCTTGGTTTTAATTTGTAAGACATAATTGTAGCAGTGCTTTTTGTATTTTTTTATTAACAAATATTAACTATACTTTTCATGTCCATTAATTACAACCAAAGCCTTTTCCTAAAAGGTAGAGTATTTGTCATGTCCTCTGTAAAGAATAAAATCAAAACCGTTGTTCCATTGTCTGGGTTTTAAGGGAATGGATTAGTTTCTGATGTAGTTGTGATGTGGACCTTTGTGAAAAAAATTTTGATTACATATCTGAATCTAAGTTTTATCCAAATGGGCATTTCAGTTTTTTACCTTTTTGTTTATATTTTGTTTTGACATTTTGCCTTGTTCCATCCAATATTATTTAGCCATTAATGAAAGAGCTTGATGAAATGGAAAAGATTAACGCAAAGCTGTCTGCTGCGGTTGAAGAGGTGACACACGAGCATGTCAAGAAGAATGAGGTACATGGATCTGAACCTTTTATCATGTCATCTGGTTAGTAATTTCCCCAAGTCATTGATTTCTTTGAAGAAACCCTTTTATTGGGCATCTTCTAATTGGTTGGTTGGAATCTGGGGAATAGTTTGTTGAATTTTATCTAGGCCAACTGTATTGCATTAAAGTAAATTCAATTATTAAGAGTTTCAATTGTTAAGAATTTCAATATTGCATTAAAGTAAATTCAATTGTTAAGAGTTTCAATATGCATGTTTATGCTAAATTTTTTTCATATTAACATAATCCAATTAACTAGATTGTTTTTTCTCCCTATTATTAAGTCTACTGCTATTTGATTACTTAAGTCGTTCCATTCCCTGCTTGTCGTTGAGGAGAGTTAATGTTTTCTGAAGTATTTACTCAGTGCAGTGAAACGCAAACGACAGCATAAGCATGATAAAAATGCTGGAATTCTTTAATTTCCACCCGCTTCTACCCTCAAGAAAAAGACCTAATAATCTTTTTGATACTCTTGACCTGAGTTTTCTACTGTTCTTACCTAACACTTCTCTTAGTATTTCCTTTCACTAATAACTTTCATGAAAATACTTCTTTGGTATAGTTTTTTTCATACAATTGAATCTGAAAACTTAAAATGTGAGGACAATAGTTCATTAATCCTGAAAATTGAGCCTTGACCTTGGCCTTACTGAATGATGAATATAATAAAAAATATGTATGAGATTAATTTCTATTTGTGTTAAATATATATATAGGGTATTATATTTATAATAAAAGAAATATGGGCTAAGTGCAAAATACAAATAAAGAATAAAAACAAACAAACTAAAAATAAAAGATAAAAATAATATATTTAACACTGAAAAAGTAAAATAAATTAGTAATAATAGTTTTTAAGTTCAAATCGATGTAGTCACTCTTGACATATTCTGATGTTTTTTCTTGATAAAACTTAGCTTCTTTCAATCTTTCATTTCCATCTCGTCACCATCATATTGTACCACGCCTCTATTGTTAAGTTTTACATGAATGTGTATATATTCCACATGCATTTCAAAGATTCTGAAATTATTGTGATGACTGAAACTTTGTACTGGCATCCAGATTGTAAAACATCATTCACAAGAAATTGGACTTCAAAGACGAGTCTTTGTTGATTTCTTCTGCAATCCTGACCGATTAAGAAGCCAAGTCAGGGAACTGACTGCTCGGGTCAGAGCCTTGCAAATTTCATAGCAATCCAAGTACTATCCTCAGTTTCACTCTCTACTTGTTTTATTATTATTGTTATTATTATTATTATTATTTTCTATATGCTTTCTTATCCAAATGAGCAATGTGCTATCTTTTGTTTATACAAGTGTTTTTCTTGTCCAGATTGATTTAACTTCCTATGCCTGCGAACCTGTGGTCGAAACCTAGTAAGGAGCGTTGGCTCAAGCAATATTCTTTCCTTTCTTTTCTTACTTGATTTGAAAAGGATGGAATCAAATACTTCTTTTATTCTGGTAGTGTAGATATTTATTAGTGTATGCTGTATCATCTCTCCCTAAGAAATTGGAATTGTTGTGCTTTACATGTGAAAATTAGCAAGTACATTACATATATATGTAGATAAAAAACTGTGATTAAAGAATTGGCATGCTCCGCTTGCCTGAGTAATTGATGAATTACTTCTCAACCCAAATTTGTTGATCATTTGTTATGCACCTAAGTATTGAAAAGTTTGTCTACTGTAGTTACCATAGCATTTAAGAGAGTCCTTGTTCCCCATTAGACCCCAGTTTAAAGGGCAAGTTTCGGAGTGTTCTCAGAATTATTCATACATTATTCGTTTTTGTTTTCTTGTATCCCTTCACCAGATATTGTTCTTCCTCTGTTAACAAGGACTAGAATCTGGCAATGTTTGTTATTTCTGAGTTTCTCTTAACCCAAGTTGCAAGATGGTGTGCATAACTTGGTCATCCCTATAAATTGGGATGCGACCAATGCCATAAGTTGCAAATAAGAAAGACAACACTTTCCAGAGGGAGATTGGGATCATGAGCTTTCCTGATCCCTGCTGCTTCATCAAATTTGTTGAATATTCTAGAACTGAGTAAAAAAGCTTAGTGTATGGATGCTAAAAATTTGTAGAATAAAGGGATTATTTATTTCTAATATACAGGGAGTCTCTACAATTACGAGTCCTATAACTTGAAAAAAAAAAAGTACTGTTGAATCTATTGTAATCAATAAAATGGAACTTGCCCAAAATCACTTCTTAGGAAATGATTCTCCTTATCTACTCCATTATTGTCACTGAAGCTGTTTTTTAGCTATTTCTCTATATCAACATTTGCTCATATCATCTCAACTAATGGACTAAATACTACCCTTACTATAAGCTAAATGTAGATATTTACCCAATTATTTCAAAAAGAAACCCTACTATATACTGTGCCATTTATGTTTTTCTTCTTCTTAATTTATGACTAATAGTAGTACCGTTATCTATTCCTGTTCCACTTTCACCCATGAAAATTGAGGTTTAAAGATAATAAAGAAGACTTCTCTTTTTCTTCTGAAGTATACGGGACCCTATTAAAAAACACTTTGTTTTTGTTTATATTTCAACTCTTATGCAGCTCAGAAAAAATAACTGAAGGAAAATAAGAAAAAAAAATACAAAAGTTTTATTTATTTTAAAATAGTCAGTAGCTAACACTATCCTTCCATAGGAATTTCAAGAAAGTACTTTTGTTTGTGTCGTTATAATTCAAATTTAATAAGCGAGTTTAAGTTAATAAAAATGTAAGAGTTTGCAATCATAAAAGACTATTTTTCTGAGATATAAAGAAAATAAAATGATTCTACTTTATTGGTGTCAAAATGAATGAATTTACTTTAATCATGAGTAAAGATACACAATCAAGATTCCATCGAAAATTTCTTTCAAGTTCAAATTGCGAACTACAAATAAAGAACGTAGAGAAAAGAAAAATGGTGAATTTTTTTATAAAGAGAACTCTACAATTTTTTCTGAGACATTATCTATGTGGTGTATGTATGCAAGGAAACAAATTACTGGAAGAAAGACAATTAGAATTGTGAAAAACTACCATGTTAAAAATTATAAGAAATTTGGTCATGTGAAAAGAAAATTGTTCCAACAAAAATTAACACCAAGAAAATGTAATGACCATTACATTACTAAAGATGAGAGCACATTTAAGGACGTGATGACTCCATAAAAATGAAAGTTGCAATGAAAACTACAATGGAAATAAGACTCAATGGATATTCATAAAATATCTATCACTGTGAAATTACAAGTTAGGTTTTACATGTGCAAATCAACCAGTACATTACATGAATGCATATGAAAGCTTTGCCATTATGCACACGAGTAATTGAAAAATTGGTACTGAAGCTAAATTTCTTAATATTCTCTCCTGCATGAAAGTCTTGAGAATTTTATCAGCTTCTAGTTACTTCAATGGACAACTGCTTCACTTGTAATTCAGATAATCCTTGTTCCCCTTTAAGCCTTAGCTTAGAGGCTATATTTTGGATTGTCCTCAAAATTGTTCATACATTGTTCATCTTCTTGACTATCCTTCATGGCATTTTGTTCTTCCTCTTTACTTTTACCCCAAAGTAAAATATAAGTGCCAGAAATAACCAACACTGATCCTGCAACACTGCTCATTGTATGCAGGGATGCATCAGAGGCAATGCACTGTAAAAAAAGGTGAAAAAATGAAAAGAAAAAGAAAACAGAATGATCATAACCAAATCCAACCTTCCCAAATAAATCTCCTCTTGTAATATAGAGAAATCAAGCACTGCCACAAACATCTGCAGAAGAGGGGTGAATGCTGAAGTGAAAACTGGACCCCTTTGTTTCACACACCATGACATTGCCACATAGCACAACCCTGATCCAACCAGTCCCTGTCTCCACACACAGCTAACTTTTAATGCAAAATTTTGTATAAATGATGCTGGCTTGGCTTGTTTGGATCTTGTACAAAATGTCTTAAACTTAACTTTAAGTCTAATTTAATCTTAAAAAAGTCTATTTGTAAGCAAAAGTTTGTATCCATTTTAATACTATAAATTTGTTGCTTAAAGTGAGTGAATTGAAATTCAAATTTGGGACTAAACTACTAGTTTATTCCCTCAAAATGCATCAAACTAAACTCTAAAACTAATATAATTGACAGTTATACTTCTAAAAACTTATTTTATGAATTCTTCAATTTTAGACACTAACGGGACTTTCAAGGATTGAAACAATGGCTCACTATTGTATTTAAATCATGGTGACATGACAAGAAACTTCCACAACCATTTCTAAATGTTGAGTTTTTGGATAAAGGATATGGATACTTACAGAATATACAACAGTGAGAATCTCTAACTTTCCTCTGAGAATCCATTTGGTCTTACTTCTGTCTATGAGCAAAGTTAAAATTGCTGATTGAATGGCAGCAAAAAAGGACAAAAGGGCTGTGCTAGAGTATTGAAATGGATACTTTCTGCTAATCCTTGCTTGTATGAGAAACCATGAAGACCACAAGCCACATCCTGCAGTCAGAAGCAGTGAACCTATTATCCATTTCTTTATATTGGAAGCTGATGCTGTTGTTGTGCCTTTTTCTGCAATGTGATCTTGTTCTTGCTTGATCAAGGGCATTCCTTTGTAAAGGATCAACATCAAAGCTCCACCAATACACACAAAAGTTCCCAAAACCTTAGCCTTAGCACTCACTTTTCTCATGTTTACCTTCTCTATCCTTACAATTTCAAGATAAAAGGGTCACAATCACTGTAGCATCCACTGATCTATAATGTCACAAAATTTGCTGCATAAAACTTTCACAAGACATTTCCTGTGATTTCAATCTTTAGAAGTTATTGTTTTTTAAAAAACGTTTTTCAGATTGTATAATTTGAAAACTAAAAATGTACTTATATATATATATATATATATATATATATATATTCATCTGTATCCATGATTTTGTTTGACTTACCCGAGTGGCAGTGCCATGATAAAGGTAAATACAGGCACCATATTTAGAAATGCACATGAGAAAGTTGCAGATGTATATTCCAGTCCCATAAGAAACAGGTATTGTGTAAAGGTAACCCTGCAAATAAGTCAAACACTGTAATGGTTTAGCTTCTTCCATTATCACTTTTAGTGGAAAAATTAAATAAATAAACTTCTCATTCTTACAAGTTTTTATAGAGAAATGTTTTCAAATATATATACTATATATAATCTCAAATCTGTATTTTCCAAACTCACTGTCTTGTATAAAAATTTAAATGGGGTTCATTGATTTAAAATAAATTCTCTCAAATAAGGAATAAAGCTCACGTATATTTATTAAAAATAACTTAAAACTCACATTTTTAGTAAAAGGATGTATTAAAAAAAATAATATTATCAAATTTCTTTCCAAAACTAGCAATTTTTATAGAATTCTTACCCCACAAGAGCACTTATGAAAAGCAGACATATTATGTGACCCTCCAGCTTCCTTTCCCTGTAAAATTAAATTAACAAACAAAATTAATGACAATAAATTAGTAATCAATCTAAATTGAACAAAAAAAAAATTAGATTATGTAATTTAGAAATCAAAATTAACTTTTAGAATGTCTAATCTGAAAATCAAATGACTTTCGGATTATGCCATCTAGAAACCATTTTTTTTCTCAAGCCTCTTCAATTTCTTAAAGTTTTTTTAGTTTTCGTATTGTTCAAACAAGAAGTCGTTTTTGACTTCCACATTGGACAATCTGAAAATAGTTTTCAAGAAAATAATAATTTGAAGGTTATTTTTAATTTTTAAATTATATAATCTGAAAGAACTAAGTAAAAAAGATATTTTTAGAGATAGAAAAAAACATACTATAGGAAGAAAATGTCCATATTTAAAATTCTTTAAACAACTCCGTATTAAGAACTTATAATAGAAGAAATTTCACATTTCTTTTTTTTTTTAGATTATTTATGATGAAATAAATTGAAAAATTCTTAACAAGCATATACCAAGCAAGAGCAGAAAAAGTAAGAATTGATTGAAGTAAATGGTACCTTTCATAGAAGCAAGCAATAGGTGCTAAGAAAATGGCTGAAATAGCTTGTCGGTATGTTAAGATGGTGAAGTAATCCATTCCTTCATTAAGCACTTTCTTAAGAAATATATTCACAAAAGCCAAAGCTAGGTTAACAATAATCATCACCAAAACAGCCTTCATCATTTTTGCTTCTTTTACTCTCTTAATTACACTTAATTGTATGTTTAGCTTTTGAACAATGATATCTTATTCCATATATAGAGAGAGATGAATTAACCCTAAGAAGAGAAGAACAAATCAAAAGATATCATATATTCCATTCCAATATTCTTTTCCATTTTAATTTGTTTGGTGGGAATTTTCATGTCATAATCAGCCATGTTTAATGACATCACCTTCTCAAACTTTTCATTAGTGGGAACAAACATTGATTTGTAAATACATTAATCAAATTTCAAAAGCATGGCCACTCATGTCTTCTCATTCTTGTCATGCCATTTAGTGTGTAATTTCAATGGATTAATATTTTTTTAAAGAATATATCAGACTTTATTAACTATATTTCTTGTTTCTTGGACATTTCTATTTCACCCGGTTGTTTCTTTTTCAACTTAAAAATATATTTAGAGTATATTATTAAGATATACCTATGTGAAATTTAAAATTCTTTAATTTTAAGTAATCAAATTACTTTTCATAAAATTTAAATTTATGAGATTTTTTTCTAAAAAACTCATTAATTCAAATTTATGATTAATCAGATATAATTTATACTTTTTCACCTTCTAAATCTGGAATCTATTGAAAAGAAAGATGAACAATTGTTTCATGAAAATGGAAAAATTGAAAAAAAAGAGAAAAAAAATGGTCAAGAACCTACAACATATATTGTTTCAACCACAGAATTCATTGAAAAGAAGGTTTTGCCATTCATACTTTTAGGGTAAATGTTTGAATGCTATTGATTCTTTTTCCCTTTTATATAACTGTGATGTGATTTTATGCTGCTTCTGAATCACTGGAATAAAGTGCTCAGCATCTCATTTTACTTTTATTATTTTTATTACTATCAATCAGAATTAGCTTCTCATGCTTAACTCACTTTCGTTTATTTCTTCCACTCTCAATCACAAAACCACTCTTTTGGAATGCCTGTTACCCAATAACTTTACAAATTGTCCAAACATTATTAGAAAAAAGAGATAGACATGACTCTCTCTGTATCCCTTTAGAATCTAATTTTCTATTTTCATACACTTACTTCTTTAGTATTTTGTTTAATTATTAAAGAAAAATAAGAAAAATATTATTTTTTTAATAAAGTATTAAAAACATCTAAAATCTATTTTAATAAAACAATAGACAATTTATAATGTATTGTATATTAATATAGTCATCCAAATGATAAGACTACAATACTATATCATGTATACATCTCAAACTACTCAGTTATGGTTCAATTTCAAAACTATACAGAAGAAGATTTATATATCTTAATAGTTTATACAACTACCTCCTCATCCTCTATAGGTGTCTTAACACCTGTATTTTTCTTTACACACATCGATATGGGTGATCATTGAAAAAGAAAAGTCCAAACACACAACAAAATGCAACAAAAATAAGAGAATAACCAATTTACAAAATAAACATAATGTACAATAATTTTATAAATATATAACTTATTCACAAAGAATATCACAATAGATAACATGCATCAAAAAATTCATCTAGACTGAATTCATCTAAATATGTGCATTTGCGAATCCATACACTTGTGGTGCTAATACATTGTTTTACTGAACCATCACATATAAGATTAGTCTCTCACACAGTCATAAGAATCCTGATTGATAGATTGAATCTAAAGAACTTGTCATGAAGATCACTCATACAATCTCAAATCTTAAAAAAGATAAACAAAGAGTTAAATAAATAAAAAAAAGAAAAGAGGAAACACTAAAAACATTCTAAAAAATAATATATTTTAAAATAATAAAAATCATTTATAAAACTTTCTCTACTAAAATGTTTTAATATTAAACTAATAAATTCTCATTATGTTAAAACATTATCCATTCTAAATAAAATAAAATTATAAGAGTATAGACTTCATATTTTCTGTTGACCAATTTTATGAAAATGAATTAAACATAAATCTAACAACAAAGACAACTTTATTCATAATTTAAAAGAAAGAGATATAATGTACTATGGCTCATTATACATCAACTTAAACATATCAAATACTTACACACTTAAAAATTTCTTGAATTACAAAAGAGAAAAAAAAAGTATTTATAATATCATGTGTTGTTTATTTTTATTTTTAATTTTTGAAACAAAAGTATTTACAAATATTGAAATAAGAATAAACGTAAACGTAAATATACGTTTTTACATAATGAATACAATTCAACTCGTCAATTTAATTAGTATGAATGGAAAAAATCGTCCTTTTATGCTTGATAAGAGATTTTAAAACATATTTTTCTCAAAAATTAAGTGAAAGTGAGAATATTATTTTTGTAGAGAAATGTTATTTGTAAATAAACATTCATATAATAATTTGTACAAATTATTATGTCACTCAAGATTATTATATGGTATGATGATGGTAGAGAGAAATAAATATAAAATGTTGTAAAAATCGTCGAATGGAATGTTTTATTAGATATCGCTTTTCCATTTTCCATTTATAATATTAACTAAATTATTCCCTACATGTCAAAATTTATAACTTTAGACATGTAGCATAAATGATTAGCTATCAGAATCTTTCCTCAATAACATTAGTTTTAATTTTATCAAAAGATTAAAAGTGCACCATTCTATCCGTTAAAAAAATACCATAAGTGAATTTTATTCTTTAGGAAAATGTGTAGAGTTGTACAGTTAAAATTAATATTAATATTTTGACCCCTTAAAGGAAAAGAGGCTAATAAACAATTGTAATGAAGTTATTAATATTTATTCTTTATTTGCATCACATCATAAAAACTATATAAAAAAATAGCCAAACAAAATATATAATTCATGACTTACAATATATGCTTCTACAAAGTAAAATTCTGAAGTGATATACTAAAAATATTAGCACATCTATTCTTTCTCTTCTCTTTGCATATGTGAAAGGAATAAATAACAAAATGTTCTTTTCTTGATCGTCGTTGACGAAAAGGTAGCCGAAAATGAATCTTTTGCTGAAAACTGATTGAAAAATGTAAAATTTATAATATAAATAAGAAATGTGCATATTTATTTGTATGTATAAACTTTATGTTAAAATTATAGGAGATATAATAAATAAATTATATTGATGAGTGTGACTAAATTTACAATGTGACGAAGTCTTAGGCATAAAGTTAGTTGAGAAAAAGACCTAAGTTTTATAGAAATATTCCATGTTGGAAAACTAGATATCCTAATTACGGTCATAAGAAGAATAAATATATGCCTTGTAATAACATCTATATTTTTAAAGAAGAGTTTGTCAAACTTAATGTTGAGTTCGTATAATATATTTCTTTTTTATAATATTTGTAATCCAAAGCAATTTTTTGTATTACACATTGAAATTGTCATATTTTTATTTTTGGATGATTACACCATGAATAAGTCTCGTGGATTTTTTTTTAGTTGATGTTGATTTGTTATTTGAATTACCTAACAAAATTTTGGTGGAAATATCTCTACGTTTGTTGTTGGTGTGAAGTGTGAGAAATTGTCTCTATTTTGTTCAAATTGTAAAATGATTGGTAATGATTTATCTAATTGTAGAATATTACAACAAGATGTCAAAGCTAATTTTGGTGCAAGAAAACATTTGGTACAAAAATAAAACAACATTATCAATCTAAGAGTGACACTATTACTTCTCAAGATTCGGTTCTTGTGACAAAATCTATTTAAATGGTGTAACGTGTGATAGAGCCTATAGTGCACCCTATGGTAAAGTTTGTTAGAGTCTATGGCGGAGTTTGTGGTGTAGCCATTGATCCAACCTGAGGTTCAACTTATGCTGAAGTGTTTGGCAGAGCGAATGGTGAAGCCTGTGGTGGAGCTTATAATGCAACCACTAGCTTTGTTGGAAGTCTTCCGTCGACTAAAGATAAGACCAATTCATAATTTATAAGTGGGTGCAAACCTCACCCTACAAGCTGATTTTGTGGGGTTGAGTTAGGCTTAAAGTCCAGTTCCAACAAGTTTAGCTTGAGGTTCAACTTGTGGTGCAACCTTTGAAGTCTATTGCTCAATCAGTATAAATTATAAGATAATATTGAGTTTAAGCCCGTCACCTAAAGAATTGCTCAAGTATCACTGTGAGGTATAATTCATGCAAATAAAAATATTCAAATATCTCAATTTTCCTGTGAACAAAAATAATATCATATTTTACACTACTTTACTTAAGATATTTCATGTTAACTAAAAATAAAATAAAAAATTACATAACATAATTAGACATATAATTTTATTTCATAAACTAATTTTGTAAAATTAAATTAATTTTATTTTTTAACATATTTTCATATTTATTTAAAATTTATTATAATAAAATTTAAAGTTTGTTACACTTATCGTGTTATATATTATTAAATTACTTATTAATATTTAGTATGTTTAGATAAGAGAAGAAAGTATATTAAAGATGTATGTCAATAAAAAAGAGATAAAGACAAATTTAGAGTAAAAATACTCTTTTTAAAACATCACATTGGAGTACAATAAAAGTAGTATGAGCTAGTCTACTAATCTACATTCCCTTCTCAAAACCAAACAAGCCCTTAAGGTGATGAAAAATGATTTACTTGAGTGTACAAAAGTTGCATAAGTGCATTATTAAACTCTTTCTTCTATTGGTGAAGATCTTTCTAATTTAACTTTTGCAATGAAAAGGACAAGTTAACCTTGTCTTAAAGAGAAGGTGAAAGCATTAATTGACATGGGATTCTTCTGGCAATGATCTTCGGAACCGATTAGGTACCAAAGTGCATTATTCTAAGATAAGTAAAAATACTAAATTTCATCATTAACTTTAATGCGTTTCACACAACTAACAAAGAAACATGAACATAATCACCAGGTACAACTTCTGCATAATGCTGTTGGTATACCAGTTTTTGTTTGTACATAGCAGATACCATCAGTTTGGCAGCACATCATGCAATCAACAAAATGTTCATCACTCACCAAACAAAATCACTTTCCCTTTGGAGTCACGTTGCTTTAATCTTAACACCAATTTCTTCACTTAAAAATTCAACAACACCCTCACAAAAACACTTGGTATGCATCAGATAGGAACTGAATTCCTCTCTGAAAGGCAATTGACAGAGGAAATTGCAAAATGAAAGTGAATAAATGAGGCCACAGGGTTGTTTTAATGCTCTACCAAATTCATTATTCACTGCAAGATGGAATTTTGATTAGTTGGTCTTTCTTCATCCACTTCACCTTGAAGTTGAGTATCCCAACCAACCAAAAGAATTATCCACAAGGTTCTTATTTATAAGATCAGATTTTAATTTACCAACAGAACCATATAATGAACATGTTGCTCTGGCTCCCAGCATACCCAACATTCCAGCCTGGATGGGACCAAGAACAACTTCATGCCACATTCTTCAAGTGCATCAGTTGGCAAGTGGAGGAAACCTTGGACACTGTCAACTGCCCTTACCACTATTTCTGTGACAAAACACACCCTTCAAACTACCCTCTTCTTGTTGATATCTTGGTGCTTCTCTTCACAGCAGCCTCTTACATTGTGACTCTTGTCACAGTGATAATGGACATGAGTTCTGGAAGAGGGAGAATCTTTTTGAGTCAGTCAAAAAGATTCCTTTTGCCATCTGGGCCAGTGTCCCTTCCGATTATAATCCTGGCCTTTGCAAAGGGTCCTCAAATCAACACAGTATTCCCACTCTCTTGCCTTGGTCCTGCAATTCTTCTGATGGTTCTCATTTCTGCATTGTCCTTTGACAGTGCAGCTGATAAGGACTTCAAGTACACTTTCTTTGTGGCATCAACAGTGTCTGGAATTTTGCATGCAAGCTTGTATCTTGATTCTGTTGTGCTGCCTTATTACACAGGTTTTGATGCACTTGTGTCCTCAACATTTTCAGGTGAGTGTGCATCTTGTGTGTGCAGGAAAGAGACCTTGGTTGTGGGAGGGAAACTGGTGAGGTACAGGGGTTGGTCAATGACCACTTTTTTTGTTGTGGGGGTGTTGTGTTTGAGGATTGTATGCAAAATCTCAGCAGAAAATTATGCAGCAAAATTGCTGTTCATCAAAGAGTTGATGGAAAGGTTTTGCTGGATCTTGATCACTGTGGATTGTGTTTACCTAACACTGAACTCACCACCAGAAAGAGTAGTGTTGAGAGTTGCTGCTTTTGGAGGCATATTTCTTTTGATTTTCCTTCATGTCGTCAAAGAGGCATGCAATCAAATTTACTCAATGGCTTGTTTAGCAGAAAAATTTAGATTGATGTCATCATCATTGGAAACAATATGAAGACAAAAGCAATTGTGAAAAACCAAATGGATTTTGGGAAGCCAATCAATAGTTTAGCTTTGTTGTAAATTACATGATGTTGCATAAGATGCTCTTGCAATCATGTGCAAATCGAGTCCTTTCTTTTTCTTCATTTAGTTCTTTTTTCTTGTACATTTCACACCCTCAAGTTAGATCTTAAAATTCAATCCTTATTTTTTTCTTATTTCAAAGTTTAATTTATAGTATGATTGAAATGAAAATAAATAAATAAATTACTTCACTAGCTCTAATCCAATAAAAGTTGGTCCAATTTTTAATTCAAAGTTTAATTTATAGTATGATTGAAATAAAAATAAATAAATAGATTCCTTCACTTGCTCTAATCCAATAAAAGTTGGTCCAATTAGACGCGGTAAAATTAGATTGAATTCGAATCCAATTTCACTAATTTAGTATAACATGAATTTAATATTCCAAAATCTATATTGGATCATCTAATTTATCGAGTTAATTAAATATAAATTTTTCAAGTTATAAGTTAACTCAATCAGGTTATTCAAATTGCAATGAAATAACTATGATGAATCTTAAACTAAAAAATAACATGTATAATTTTAGTAATGATCATTATAATGAGTTATGATTTTATATAATTTATTATTAAATTTTAATAAAAAATATAATACCAAAAATAAATTATCAATATTAAAACATAAATTTGAGATAAATTAGATATCCATTACATTTAATCATAATTATTTAATTTTATTGATTCAAATAATCCAACCAAATTTAAAATTATCTCGGATTTCTTCAAATTCAGTTTAATGAATGCGTATTATATACTAAGGTATAGCTCAATTGATAAGGGTCATATTAATATCTACATAACAAAAGAGGTAAAATTCTATTTTGGATATGAGAATCTTATTGATGGATGATTAGTAAATAACTTATAGTAAATGCTGTCTTTGCATCAAGACATGACTTTTAACCATGATAATTTTCTAACTTTTATAGACATAGAAAGTAAAGAAGGAAAATGACTTGCAACAACTTGTTTTTACCTTAAAAAGTTTTTTTTTTCTTTTACATATTGTAATATTCAAATTAATTATGTTCTACTTTTAATTGGAAAAGGTATAGGTTATTAGTACAACATCATGTATAGGGTAAGAAGGATGCATGAGTTAGGTTAGGAAGCCAAAATAAAATAATATATTTCCTTCTATAAGTATATTTTTGTGCCAATGCAAAAACGTTAATTAAAATATGAATCTTATAAAACCTTTTAATTATTGTAAATCTTATAAGAAAATGTTAAAAGTAATTCAAACAATATAAAATAATTGAAAATTTATATAATGATCGTTATAATTAACATAATAAGTTTTTTTTACTCTTTAAAAAAATTAAATTAATACAAGTGTATATTTAAAATTTAAATCACATTAATGAAATTAATTTTACTTTTAAATATAATGATTTAAAATATTAATTTATATAAATTATAATATTAATCTACATAATTTAGAAAAATAATCTTATTTTTATTTTTTTAATATAATTATTATTTAATAAAATGAAGACATTCACAAACTTACTAATCGATTTGACGTATAATATGTATAATATATATAGGAAGACGTATATAATAAATATGAGACTTAATTATTTTAATATTAATTATTTTTAATATAAATAAATTAACTATTTTAATATATATTTTATTATTATATATATATATATATATATATATATATTTCAATTAAAATTAATTAATAATCATATTTCAAATTTGTATCATACCACTTAAATACCTTATGTAGTGTACAAATATTAAGTTAAATATCTGAATGTACATTGAAAAGAAACACTTTAATTAACGTATCAAAACATCAATAAAAAGTACTTGACATTCATTAATTTTTTTTAATGATTTTCTATATGTTAAGTATTAAATGATAAAATAATATATTTTAAATCATAGTATCAATAACCAACATAAAGGTATTTCAAAATATAAATTCAATAAAACTATAAAAATATTAATTAATTAAAAATTCTTTCTTGCTGATTTTCCTACTCTTTATGAAATATTAAATAATAAAGTAATATATATGAATCATAACATTAAGTTTGTTTTAGTTTTTTTTTTATTGTTTGAATAGTTTCTATGTTTTTTAACATTTCTTATATTATATTAGGAGCTCTAAAAAAAGCACTTTCTTCCATACATTTCTATCTAGTATCTCTGTTGTACCATAAACACATACCCTCAGAACAACTAAAATTAAATTTGATCTACACACTTAATTAATTAAAAAAAAAAAGGTAACAAGTTATTTCCAAGCCATGATAATTCCTGATGAAAGAGGCTTGAAATCTATCTATTATTACAAGGATACCATTAATTAGCTTCTTCCTTCCCTCAAGAAATTACTCCATCTTTCATTACTCTGCAATTCATCACAAGCCACACATATCATATTCTTCGGCATCTATAACTAATGTAATCTATACTAAGAAAGAAAAGAAGAAGAAAAAGCAGAAATTAAAAAAATTATTCATATTAATTGAACTTCATTTGTGTGGATTAAACCATATATATGCATGGAGGAATGATATTTCTGAAAACACTGTGATTGAGAATTGATTCAGATTAATTTTGGTATAACATTATCATTTCTTAAGAATATTCTTCAATTTATTTCAATTCAAAACTAAAATATCTTTAAAAGATAAAAAAAAAATAGATAGAATAAGGTAAAGATGAGAAGAAAAAGCTTCCATTAACACAGTTACAATACAACTACAAGATTCTTACTCTTTCAATCGGTAAAGATAAGAAAACACGAGTGATGTAGATTCATAAAAATAAATTGTATTCATGAGAATATTTTTCTTATGTCTTATACTAACCATGAGAATGTTACACTCTGAAACTCACATTTTCCAAAATAGTTATGTAAAAACTATAAACAAACACTCCAAAAGTTCATATACTTTCTATAAACTTACTCAGCTAGAAAAACCTAACTCTCATGTTTTGAAGCTGTTATAACAACAAAATACATATGCAAGCAAGCATATCTTTTTAGTGTTCTGTAGACAAAATACATAAACATGTTTACGCAGGTTGAGATTAGACATTTGTTGTCATAAACAGTAGACTCTTTAACACACAAAAGAAGGAAAAGAAAGTCTTTTCAGAATGTAGATTATCAGGAAGAAGCCTTAAGGAGTATCCTAGCAAGAAACACTTCAAATATTTTCTGATATATATATATCTATTCTTTGTAACTGATAAAATAAGAACATAAAGAGAGAGATATATATATACCATATATTGCTACGCTTTTTGACCTTCACTGAGGCTTGATATTGGGTTGTGCAAGCTGAAGATAAGGGTGAAAGTGTGGAAGCACAGGAGAAGCAAGTTGAAGGATGCTACCAGCAGATTGTTCTTCAAAGAATGGAAACTGATCCATCATATGCATTGGTTTGCTTGCTTCCAATGTAGCCTTCTCAAACTCCAACACTGCTCTGTGTTCCTGAATCTTCCCAACTTTTTTGTTAACAACACACAAACATTACAGTAATATTACTAGTTTCTTAATCATGTCAGATAAAAGTAAGTTTGGACAGCTTTTTCAGTAAACATGTCAACAAGAGAAAAATAGGGATGAGATTTCTCAAAGTTAAAATTAATTATGTTTATGTTAATTTATAGAAACTTTTTTTGTGCAACTTTTTAAAATTTTTAGTTTTATCTTTATGTATTTATTTTATGAAAAAATGTATTATTTTTTTTATTTTTCTCTTTGCAAACATTTATAATATATATTCGATTTGTAAGCATATGTTCTTACCCAATTGGACAAATTATTGTTTTCCTCTTCCAAGATCCTTTCCTGAATTATAATTAAGAAGGTAGAGTTAATAAATATGAATGATAATGTTGTTTTGTGTCTACAGAAAATTAATGGGTAGGGTTTGTATAATGTATAGATGATGGATGTGAAAGAGGGCCATTGATTACCTTCCTTCTCAGATTCTCCATTTGTTGTTGTAAGAGTTCATTCTGCATGGATATATAGTAATGTCAGGCAATTGGTGACAAAGATGGAACCATGAAAAAGTGAATGGCTATATTACAAAGAACTCTTCTTCATGTTTCAATTGTTTTAACTTTTTTGCTTAAAGTGCATTTTGAGGACAAATTCGAAACATATATTACTAGAATTGTTAAATTTAAAAAAAATTATAAAAATAAATAAGTCATGTAATTCTCACACAATTAATCTAAAAAGTAATGTATTTGAATATGATATTTGCTATACTTAATTTGAAAAGTGAAAGTCCAACGACTTTTAATCATGTAATCGATTACTATTTATCAGTAGATTTTAATAGTGTTATTCACAAGTTCTCTGTAATTGATTTTAATCTATTACAATTGCATTAATAATCAATTACAAGTATTTTATAATACACTACAATGATTAAAAGTAGTTGGTACGTAGCATATTTTCACTTTTCAAAGTTTTGGGTTGCACGACTTTTTTTTATATGAAATTGTATGGAGCACTTTTCTATTCTCAGTAAATTTTTTTAAATTTGTCCATTGTAGTAATATATTTTTCGGATTTGTCTATATATATGTGAAAAAACTTCATTTTGAAACATGGAATTTATAAAACCTGTGTAATTTTATTAAAATCAATGAGTAACATAAAAAAAAAGAGAGTATAATAATGTGTAAGAAGTTACACATAGAAAACATGACTCTAATTAATCTACATGACCTTGAACACCTTAGCCACTTTAATTATTGACACACTCCGCAGAAATAACATGTTCTGACATTTGAAATAATTTTGATGACCAAGAAAACTAAACAACTAGTTTGATTTTTTAATGAATCAGGTAATTTTGTCTAATTTGACACACATCGCATACTTTTCATAATTTTCATCAAACATTTTCACTGTAACGAATTAAGGGTAAGATCTCATCTTTGAAGAACTGTTATAGACCTCAATTAAAAGTAACACGGTTTAACAGCAGAAAACATATACTCAACTGATATTAAAATAGTAACAAGCACTAAACATATTCCATTAAATGCATCTTTTTAGTCACAAAAATCTTATTACCTCAAATTTTTAACACCTGTTGAAAATGTAATAGACAAGAAATTAAGTTAAATAAGTATCAGAACAGTCATACATACCTGACGATTTCGAACCTTTGTCACAGAATTCTCCAATTCTTCTTCAAGTTTAGTCAAATCTTCGAATTGCAAACAACCAATGTCTTCTCCAAGATACCTTTGAATTCCCAGTTCAAGACGGAGAGTTTCTTGCCTCAGCATTGCCATGTCATGGATAAATTCTTCCTGCAAAGTATAATATTTTAAGCAATTATTCACCTTTATTCTTGTATATTCAAAAAATTTACTTTTCAAACTTTAAATAAACACATGTGAGTTTAGCTTTATGTACCAAAATTTACCCTATTTGCAAATGTATAGAAACTTTTCTTTGATTCATAATACAAAGAACAAAATCACTTTTTTTTTTCTTTGATTTTATCAGAATATGAACGAAAATTTAACACTTGAGCCTCATACACGGGGATGGTCACATTCTGCAATGCGAGCTCCTGTTGCTCTCTGGTACTTTTCTATGATCTGCTCCATCCTGATCACGGAGTTTTCATGTTTAATACAGTCATAAAATAAATCCATGATGAATCAAGCTTCATATTTTACAGAAAATAAAATCAGCAAAATGTCAATATGGTACTTTCGACTACTTAGGTGAGAAACTATAAATTATCAAACAGTTTTAGTTAACTCTGAGTTTGATATGACAGTTTTAATTATTAATATCTAGAATAATGTAAACTACTAGCTGGTAAGTTGAAGATGAGTAACATTGAACATGGATGCAGGAAAAAGAGACGAGTTTGATTAATATGGTAGGTTTTTAGCCAGAAAAATGAATGCATAGTTCAGACATGAAAAGTTAGGGTTTGATGAGAGAGTTTAATGTAGAAGATCACAAGTATATTGTGGTTGAAAACGAAATCTATAACCCAGCACATGCCACACTGAGAAAACACATCATTGCATGAACTGATCAGATCTATAATCACTATGTCAGACATGAAACTGCACTCCAAGTCCAAGGCACTCAAGTGGGTCAACCTTACTTTCGAGAATGAAATTAAGATGATATCGACCTAAAACCTCCTTTCACATGACACACAGACACAACACAAGGAGCCACTTAACACACCACAGAATTAGTATACATTTGAAGAGAGAAATTAATCAACAAGATGATGAAAACTACCACAGATACGGAAGCCATTTTGGAAGAACTAACACAAGAAAACTGTTACATATATATAGATACAAATATCTAGAAATCCTTATTTTACTTTAGGGACAGAATGAAAGTTTTAGAAGCAATTAAGAAGAAAACAAATCAACAGAATTAATGCTAAAAACTAGAGCAGAAATGGAAGTCATTTTGGAAGAATATAACAACTGAAAGCTGTGTGTAGAAACAAGTCACAAATTTACCCTTATTATACTTCAGAAATGGAATCAAGAGTTTAGTAGCGAAAAAGAATCACTTAGTCAGAAAAATGCTAAAAACCAACACAAATGGAAGCCATTCATAAAAAATGCATACTTGTACAAAATTATACAAACCCTTGTCCTACTTCAGAAGTTGAACAAAGTTCAAAAGCAAGGGATCTGAGAGAAAAGGAAATGAAGGTGTAGTAGGCATGCACCTGAAGGGTTCAGTGCACCATTGCCACATCTTCCCAGTGCTGGAGAAGATGATGATCCCGATCTGTGCATCACAGAGCACAGAAAGCTCCTTTGTCTTCTTGATGAGGCCACCTCTTCTTTTGGAAAAGGTAACTTGCCTTGTGGTGGTGTTCTCGATCCTCTTTATCTCAATCTTTCCACGTCCCATGTCTCAGAAACCCTACCTCAATTTCCTTCTACCCTTAGTTTCTCCTTGAATCCCTACACACATTACCACATAAAGAAACAAGTTAAAGAAAATTTATATATATGTCTATGTAAACCAACCCTTTGAGTTCTTCTACCTTCTAATTTCAACAGCAAACAAGCATGGATTTTGACAGAAAAAAAAGCGATGACTGTATTACTTATAATAACAAGTTAGTAATTTAGACTGCATAAATATACTGTGAGCAGCTGTATGATTGAAAAATGCAGAAAATTCTTTATAAGGGCTACTTGTAAAGTAAAAGATAGGGGGCATTAAAGAAAAAGCTGATAAGGTGAGAAAGAGATGAAGTAGAAGAAGTGTTGAAATCAACAACTTCGTACCTCTGAAAGCTTTCTTTACTTGTGGAATTAGAGCTTGAGAAATATGACACTAGCTTGCTATTAATATATACTACCAAATGTGAAGGAAATTTCTGAGAGCCAACCATGGATGTCCAAACTGCCACAATGCAATTTTGCATATGACAGGATAATGCAGAGGAGAGGCAAGGGTAGTATTGTCATTTTGTGTTGGTGATATAATGAATGTGTAGTAGCTATAAGGCACACATATGTGCGTACATATACTCACATGCAACTTTTACTAACAAGTGTTCATCAATCTTCTTGCTAAGAACATAAGTTTGAATTTCTGTGGTGTGTATGAAAATTTTGCTGGTGCACATGAGATTTTAGAGGCATACCTCATTCATCTAAATTTATTTCTTAAATTGCATGAAGCAGGTCCAAGCAGAAGATGAATAATGGAGTGTTCTTTTGAAGGGTCTTGTGGTAATACTCTCAAAAGATTAGGGTTTGTGGTGTCATTTCATGAGTGTGGACAGAAGGAGTTGTTGCAAACTAAACCACTATCATTCCTGGGTCTAAAGTGAAGTCTGAAGTTTGCCACAATAGGAAAAAAGTGAGAATATTAAGGTTTCTATAAATGGTTGAAGACTAAATTAGAAAAGACAAAGAATCACAATTTCTGTGCACAACCTTCATTGCCACATGTGCCAGTATTAAGAGCCTCTTACTCTGTGCCCACAAGACACCAACCACCTTTGAAAATCAAAATAATTTTCAGAATATGTGCATCTATATCTGTATATATATAAATGTTTTTTTTTCTGCATCACTCTTTCAATGGTTAATATATATGTTGTGCCTTGTTTATCAAATTATTGTTATGTATATGCAACTGTTTAGATGTTAGAAAAGCATTATTATTACAGCACAACTGTATATATTTATCCAATAATTACCCTTCTCCGCTTTTCTTGGTTTAATTTCATGTATAAGAACCATGTTAAAATGTATTCTAACGTTGTTTATTGAATATATTATTTCACCTATTATTAAATTATTGTCTAACCATCTATTATAGTCTAGTTTCACATTTGAGATATATATTCCTCAAAAAATAGATTAGAAATCTTATATCAACTAGAACCAATGTAATAAACAAGAAAAGTATTATATCGTAAATCTTTCAAATTAGAAACTCGAATTAACTAGTATTGTATCGAGGAAAACAGATCATGTTTAACTTAATTTAAACTTTTAGCAATATTCAGATATTTAATATACTCTAATTTAATAAATAAAATAATTATTGAACAGTCATCTAGCTGGTCTGGATGTAGACATATAACGTTATTCATTTTGTGCAGACGAGAGGTGAGTTTAGTTTCATTTGAAGAAGAATCCAAAATACATCACCCATTAGTACTCAAAATGCTCCTTTTCTCTCTCTGTTCACATTTTTCTTTTTCAAATGAGTTGAAAAGAAAGAGTAAAGGTGTTACTTCCTTTTTATGTCAACCATGTTCTTCAAATATTGGAGAGAAAGAATAAAATAAAGGAAAATGTTCTTACTTTTTAACGTGAACTAAACTTTTTGTACGTACAATTTGACTTGAAAGAAATTTTCACATGGTTTTTAAAACTTTTATTTTAATTTGTTTATATAAGTTAATTTAGTTTGTAAAACTGTTTCTCTTTTTTCTAGAAGTGTTTACAATTTCTTCCAATCTCTTTATTTTTAGAATAAACTGTTTGAACCTGTTTTTTGCATCCAAACACAAAAGGTGTATCAAAATTTAAAGAATCGTGTTTTGTAGGCTAATTTGAAGAGAGATATAATGTAGAACTATATTTCATTTATAAGAAAACTAAGGTGGAATATTGGAGAAAAAGTGATTTGTTGCTATCGTTGGAAGTGTCATAATGGAAATGAAAATGATATAATAATGTGGTTATGAACTTTGTTACGGTCTCCATTTTGTGAAGAACATAATTTTGTTTTAGTTATAGTGGATCAGTTGATGAAAAGTGTCATTTTTTTTAAAAGTATGACCTAATTATATATCAAAAATGAGATTGCATGATATACTTTTTTATTATTATGTGGTACAGATATCTTATGTTAACTTCTAAATTCTAACAAATTTTATGTACACGTTCAAATTGGTCAATTCTTTACGCACACTGAAAATGATCGACTAAGTTGAGTAGTCTTTGATTATTTGGTCAAGAAAAGTGCGAGATTAGGAATGTTTTCATTATGGTACACATGACAATATTTGGATTCGAAGCCTCAAACTCTTAGCACCATCATAAATTCTCATGCATAAAAGATAAAGCAATTACTAAGATAATTAAACAAGATTAAGGTATTAATCCAAGGTTAGGAAAAGGGTAAGTTAGGCCAACAACAATTAGGCCAAATACAGGCTCATGATAAGGTAAAAGCCCACAAGAAACACTATAAATAAGGCAACCTAGGTAGTTTATAGAGTTAAATTAGAGCAACATTTATTATCTTCTTAAATTCCACATAACTTGAGCATCAGAGTGCTTTTGCAGGTAATCAACCCTATAAGGACCGAATAGACACATGTGGACAAGTGAAAAGGTAAGAATGCTCTGCAATAAGCACACAAAAGACTCAATTATGCTTATCTTTTTTAGACAAATGGTCAATATAAGATAACAACTTAGTCATTAAAAGACCTACTTAGGGCATGCATATTGGATTATCTGGGGAGCCAAGATGAGATTTTACTTTTATATGTAGTGAGTTGAATAGTGTTGTAATCAGGAGTAGTTGATACTCATTGTAAACCAAGAGTAGTGAAACTCGTGTAATCTTTGTTAAAGATTAGTGGAACCCCTTAGGAGGTTTTAAGGGAGAACTAGACGTAGCTCAGGTTGGAGCAAATCAGTATAAAAATATGTGTGTTATTGCTTTGCCTTAAACATTTTTCTAAACGCTCTTTTAAACATACAAGAGTCTAACATCTATTGCAGACTGTCTAACCTTTACAAAAGTCATTAAACATTATTTTGCGAAAAGTTTTTAAAACATTATTCAACACTCTCACCACCCTTCCCCCCTTTTCTAGTGTTTTCTTGTGTTTTCATACTTAACCTGATTGTTGAAGTCGTTAAAGTTAGAATAGATGACCTATTTTAGGATAGGGTCATCGGGTCCTCCAAGATGATGTTTATGTCACTACCTTTATTGTTAAAGAGACCGTCGATGTTGAGGGACCACCACACGAGTTGTTTCCCTTTAGTTTGGAGCTAAGTTAGAAAATCTGGAGGAATTATGATTTCATTGGTCCCTATTTTGGTAGGTTAGCCAAAACTAGGAAAGCTCTATGACCATGTTGTCATGCGCACTGCTAGCTTGGGTTTCTGTAGAATATGCTTGATGTGATAGTTTATGCGAACACAAATGTTGAAGTTATAAAAGTAGTAGCGTAGTCGTCAGGTTGAAAAGATCATAATTAGGACAACTGTAGGTCTAAACTCCTTTTAAGATCCTAAAAAGGGTTTCGTTTTTTGTGTTAGGCATGGTAAGAAGCAAGCTAGAGAGACAAGTCTGTCTTTTAAACTCTAGACCTCTTTCAGATTAGCTAGGCTTCTCATGCTAAGAATAACTTTGCATTTGTCTAGGCTAGCCCCAATCCCTCGTGAAACTTAGAAACTTATCGTCTCCTACACCAAAGAAACATTTTTCCGAGTTTAGCCTCATGCTATGGTGGCATACCTTGTCTAAGACAGCTTGTGGTGTGTCAAATGGTTGATTGCGGTGGCAAATTTGACGACCATATCACTCATGTAGACCTCCATTATATTTCCCATGAGGTCAGTAAACATCTTGCCCATAAAGCGTTGGTACGTTGTCCTAGCATTCTTCAAACTGAAAGGCATGACCTTGTAGTAAAAGTTGGCCCCTTTCGTTATAAAGGTTGTTTCCTCTTCGTCAAGCAGGTACATTCAAATTTGATTGTACCTGAGTATGCATCTTCACCAAGTGCCTTGACCTTTGGTACTAGTACATGCCCCTCATAACCTCTATCATCCATAAAACCTTCTCTCCTCTTGAGGAAACATCGACATCTTCAGCATAGAGCAGAACCATCTCATAGTCGCCTTGTAGGTCTACAACTTCCTCATCTAGTCCAACGTTGATCCTAAACACCTCACCACCTTCGTGATAAATGGGGCTGAGCTACGTTATGAGATCTACTAAGCTCCTTACGTTTAGGTTTGATGAAGCCATTAAACAAGAAGGAAATTTGAAAACATTAAAAGGAAGAGATGAGAAGGAAAACTGAAAATGTTAAAAGAAACCAACAAGAAAGAAAGTTGAAAATGAAATGAAAGCAGGAAAGTGAAAAGTTTAACCTCACAATCATCTAAAATGTATTATAATTTGTGAAATTCATAAATTTTTTTAAGAAATTAAAACTCTCAGTACTGTTAGTTTTTAGACAATTCACCCTAATCATCTTAAATAATGTATTTGTATAGTTTTTATAATCTCTACAAAATATATATATATATATATTTTAATGTATTAATAATAATTATATTGCTATCTCATATTACGTCTACTTCAATATTTGATTAAAAGCTCAAGTATATTAAAATTGATTGTAATTTTTTGGTACAGAGAAAACTATGTTCAGAAAAACTATCTACTAATTTTGCTCATAATCAATACATTATACATTATATATAGATACAGAAAGAAAAAAAAGACTAAAAATTATATATATATATATATTTATATGTATATATTTGATAATTTTTTTTCTTTAATATTATAGAATAGATTATGGTTGATTTGCTAAACATTTAAATTACTATATTATTGTTCTTATATATTTTTTATTAATTTTATTTATTTGACAAAAAATATTACTATTTTTTGAATTAGAAGTATTTTTTTATTTATTTTTTATTTAATTTCTTGAAAAATAATTTAGTATTTGAATTAATATAATATTATTTTTATATCATTTATTTAATTAGTTTTTTTATATAAAAGTACTTCAGATATTTTTATGCTACTTACTTTTACTTAAAACTATTATAATTTTAATTATATTCTATTTCATAATTTATAATAAGTTTTGATTTATAATTAAAAATAAGTATAAAAAGGACTCTGGTTGTCCCTGTAGTGTTATCTTTATCCTTGGACAAGGCATTGAACAATATAGGAAAGACATGCATGCCATATTAGAGTAAAAAAATTAGAATAAAAATCTTTTTGTGTTTTTTATTATAATTTGTAATCATAATAAATGAGATATTTTCTCTCAAAATCAACTTTTTGATTATAGAACATTTATGCCATAGTCTTGTCTTTAATGTGCTATTAAAATCAACAATCAAATATTATTATTAATTATTAATTTTGTATAATTATAAATATAAGAGATTCCCTATCCTAACTTAAAACTATTTTAAGTCCCCAAAATTAGATAAAAATATTTTCGAATTTAAATTATTAAAACCATAATTAAATCTAATTTATATAACCGAAAAAATAAGCACAAAATCCAGTTTGATAATCTGTTGTATGAAGATATAATAGTTTATGTTTGAATAAAGATATGTAGTCCTTCTTCTTTGTCTTGAAATTGCTTTTTAGGGTTTATCAGATATTGGCGGCATGTTTGGATTGACGTCGTTTTACGGCAAACGCGCGTTATACCGAAGCCGCTGTTTCTAACTTCTGCGTCCTTTTACCAGTTTTTTTTTTTTTTTCTTGAAGTGCTTCTCAGATTCGAAAATGGAGGAGGGAAGTTCCGATGGCAATTGCGACCGCGATCGAATCCGCAACATCTGCATCCTCGCCCACGTCGACCATGGCAAGACCACCCTCGCCGACCACCTAATTGCGGCTGCGGGCGGCGGCGTCGTTCACCCGAAGCTCGCCGGGCGCGTCCGCTTCATGGACTACCTTGACGAGGAGCAGCGGCGCGCCATCACCATGAAGAGCTCCTCCATCCTCCTACGCTACCGCGGCAACGCGGTGAACCTCATCGACTCCCCTGGTCACATCGACTTCTGCAGCGAGGTCTCCACGGCGGCTCGCCTCAGCGACGGTGCGCTCCTCCTGGTCGACGCCGTGGAGGGCGTCCACATCCAGACACACGCCGTCCTCCGCCAGTGCTGGATCGAGCGCCTCACCCCATGCCTTGTTCTCAACAAGCTCGATCGCTTGATCACCGAACTCAAACTCACTCCCTCCGAAGCTTACACGCGCCTATTGCGAATCGTGCACGAGGTCAACGGAATAGTCAGCGCTTACAAATCAGAAAAATACCTCTCGGACGTCGATTCTCTACTCGCCGGCACCGGAACCACCGGCAGCACTGGTGAGACTCTAGAGGATTACGACGATAACGAGGACGTTTTTCAGCCGCAGAAGGGGAATGTTATATTCGCTTGCGCCTTAGACGGTTGGGGATTTGGGATTCGTGAGTTTGCGGAGATATACGCGTCCAAGCTTGGTGCAAGTGTGAATGCGTTGTTGAGAGCGTTGTGGGGACCTAGGTATTTTAACCCTAAGACGAAGATGATTGTGGGGAAGAAAGGTGCTGGTGCTAATAAGAAACCTATGTTTGTTCAGTTTGTGTTGGAACCCTTGTGGCAGGTTTATCAGGGGGCGTTGGAAGGGGACAAGGGGCTGGTGGAGAAGGTTATTAGATCGTTTAGTTTGTCGGTGCCACCGCGCGAGCTGCAGAATAAGGATGTGAAGGTCGTGCTGCAGGCTGTTATGAGCCGGTGGCTTCCGCTGTCGGACGCGGTTTTGTCGATGGTGGTTAGGTGTCTGCCGGACCCGGTTGCGGCACAGGCGTTTCGGATATCGAGGTTGATTCCGAAAAGGGAGGTTGTTGGGGATGTGGTGGAGGAGCGCGTGGTGGAGGAGGCGGAGATGGTGAGGAAGGCAGTGGAAGGGTGTGACTGTGGGGATGAGGTTCCTTGTGTGGCTTTCGTGTCGAAGATGTTTGCTTTGCCGGTTAAGATGGTGCCCGGACAGAGGGGGGAGGTTGGCAATGGCTATGGTGACGAAGGGGAGGGTGATTCCGATGAGTGTTTTCTGGCTTTTGCTAGGATTTTTAGTGGGGTTTTGTATGCGGGGCAGAGAGTTTTTGTGCTTTCTCCATTGTATGATCCGTTGAAAGGAGAATCGATGCAGAAGCATATACAGGAGGCTGAGTTGAAATCGTTGTATTTGATGATGGGTCAAGGGTTGAAAGTTGTGACATCTGCCAAGGCAGGAAATATTGTTGCCATTGGAGGTCTTGGGCAGCATATATTGAAGAGTGCTACTCTTTCTTCCACTAGGAATTGTTGGCCTTTTTCGAGTATGGCATTCCAAGTTGCCCCGACTTTGAGAGTAGCGATTGAGCCGTCCGACCCTGCTGATGTGGGTGCGTTGCTCAGGGGCTTGAGGCTTCTCAATCGAGCAGATCCGTTTGTTGAGGTCACAGTGTCTTCTAGGGGAGAGCATGTTCTTGCTGCTGCTGGAGAAGTTCATCTTGAGAGGTGTGTAAAGGATTTGAAGGATAGGTTTGCCAAGGTAAGCTTGGAGGTTTCTCCACCTCTTGTGTCCTACAAAGAAACCATCGAGGGAGAGGTATTGAACGTGATGGAAAATTTGAAAGTTCTTAGCAGGAGATCAGATTATGTTGAAAAAACAACACCCAATGGAAGATGTGTTGTTCGGGTGCAGGTGATGAAACTTCTACCTTCTCTGACAAAGGTGCTCGATGAAAGCTCTGATTTACTTGCAGATATCATTGGAGTAAACTCTGGGCATACATTAAAAAGTTTGGAAACCCAGAGACCAAGTATTCTTGAAAATGAAAACCCAGTTGAAGTGCTAAGAAAACGCATATTGGATGCAGTGGAGGGTGATATTTTGAGCAGGAATGAAGATGACAAGGACCATGCAGAGAAATGTAAACTGAAGTGGCTAAAGGTTTTGAGGAGGATATGGGCACTTGGACCAAGGCAGATTGGTCCTAACCTACTATTCACTCCTGATAGCAAAGCAGAGAGTACCGATAACTCTGTCTTAATACGTGGTTGTTCTCATGTATCAGAGAGGTTGGGTTTTGTGGCCGATTCTAGTACCAGTGACTCTGTTGCCGAGAGGCCTTCAACTGCAAACCAAGCTCTATACATGGACGCTGAACATCTTGAGAGTAGTGTGATATCTGGGTTCCAGCTGGCCACTTCAGCCGGACCCTTGTGCGAGGAACCTATGTGGGGTTTGGCATTTGTTGTTGAGGCTCGCATATCTCCATTTTCAGGGCATGGTGATGAATCTGAAACGCCCCAGCAATCTGAGCAGTATGGCATCTTTGCAGGGCAGGTAATAGCAACTGTCAAAGATGCATGTAGAGCAGCTGTGCTTCAGAATAAGCCACGGCTTGTAGAAGCAATGTACTTCTGTGAATTGAATACACCTACTGAATATTTGGGTCCTATGTATGCTGTACTTTCCCGGAGAAGGGCCCGAATTTTGAAGGAAGAGATGCAAGAAGGTTCCCCTTTCTTCACTGTCCATGCATATGTTCCTGTTTCTGAGAGCTTTGGTTTTGCGGATGAGCTTAGAAGGTGGACTTCTGGTGCTGCAAGTGCACTTCTTGTCCTTAGCCACTGGGAAGCACTTTCTGAGGATCCTTTCTTTGTACCTAAAACAGAAGAGGAAATTGAAGAGTTTGGAGATGGTTCTAGTGTTCTTCCAAACACCGCAAGAAAGTTAATTGATGCCGTCAGGCGTCGCAAGGGCCTTCCTGTGGAGGAAAAGGTTGTGCAGCATGGAACCAAGCAGAGGACACTGGCTCGAAAAGTCTGAGGCATCTCATTACAGTTGTCTCCTTAGCTGTTACGAGAATATCTAGTTGTGGAATATGTGTAACTCATACTTCATGTACTGTACCGTTAGGAACAATTTTTCATTGTGAGTTTATTTATTTGTAGCTTCACCAAAATTTTGTTACATAGAATACAATCAAATTCATGATGATTTTATATTTTGAGTAAAATATAATGTTCCATTTCAATGTATGTATGATTTGGCTTTTCTTATGTTTTGGAAAATGGAATTTGACTTCAGATCGGTAGCAATATACTGGCTGTGGTGTTATATTCATTTACCATGCATCTGTTTCACTCATCTGACAATCAATTCCTAAGCCTTTGAAGGCACAAATTGACCACTTAACATTCTTTTCATCTCCACCTTTTCGTCATTATTATTATTTTTTCTTGCGGTGATTTCTTTCTAAATTGCCATGGTTCAAAAGTATCAAATGTCAAAACTATACTGTCATAGTTGATTGCTTTATGAAGACTATTCAGACAATGAGTATTAATTAAGTTCATTGACAAAATTATATTTCCATGGTTCACAAGTATTAAAGGAGTGAGGTGATCAAATAGCAAACAATGCATAATTTTTGTGAAACATGTAAGTTTTATTAAGCTTTTGTGGTGTAGTGTTCCAATTTCCCTGAAAACTTTATTTCAGTATCCTTCACAATTCAGAAGCTTTCAGCAGTCAAGCATATCTATGTTTTATGATAGTTTTAAACCACTTCTGCAGGTTAGAGAGGGAAGAAAGCGCAAATTCATTCTAGCCTATGTATCAAGAGATAAGATGCGTGTAGCCTATCTTGTTATTGTTCTGCTTTATGGTTATTTCTCGGTCTGGTGAATATTATTTGCTCCTTTCTAGTTTCAGCTTTAGTCTTGTACATTTGATGTGTCTAAAATGTGAAGTATCAGATAGCACAGGAATAGATATTAATGATGTATTTATTTGTTGAGTGAATATGTTTTGCTACTTTTTTGTTTGATTAATATACTTATCCCATTACTTGTATGTTGAGTTGAAAGTACGGATCCTACTCCGATCTTGCTAGTTCCATCAAGGATCAAATTGGTTGGCATGATTTGGTAAACCCGGGTGCATTGTGGTAGTGAGGAATGGTGTAATATTGTTTTGTATTGCATTGTGTATTTTGTTTACTGAATTGAGTTTGCCACTTGCCAGTGCCAAATGTTGCCATGGACATGTGGATGCAACACTGATATTAAAGCATGTATTTTGAAGGGTGTCTTTTGAATCTAATTTGTACGAGACTTCAAGCTGGTGGGAGTCTCTTCAATCCACAGGAGGGAACTCAAACTCCAGCTTCCTGATTCATTTCCTAATCTTCAACTCTTTATCAGGTTCAGGTTCATTTAATTGGTGAAACTGGGGATGGAGACAACTTTATTTGATTATTTGAATCATGTGTGTTGTTGGTTGTATTCTGATTCCAAGTTGTCATCTCTGAGCCTGAGAACCGAAGAGAATGCTACTTTAGGATGATAGTATATAGAAAGTATTTGGTCAAGAATAGGTGTCAGGTCACTTTCCTTCCTCATGTTCAACATATGTTTAAGAAGTGTAAGAGTCAATGTGTGTGTGAAAAGCTCTATAGTGAAACATTCATCAGAAGCACATGTTGGCCTACCTAACATTCTCAATTTGATATTGATGGGAACTAAACAAGTTAATCTGATTAATACACTTATGTATCTGCACTAACATACATAATTGAGAAGTTTCATATGTTAAAGTTGTTGAATTAAAAAATGTCAATCTTAGTCCTTTTTTGTTCCATGTATAGAAGTAAAAGTCTATAATGTACATGATAAGAAGATTTTCTTCACTGACTGTCCTAAGAAGTCTAAAAAATACAAATTCTATTATTTGAACCTTAGTAGAAGAATAGTTAATTATGGTAATACTTGTTTCATTGTTAATTTTGGAAAGATTATTTACTTAGTATGACAATATACAAATTTTAAGAAAGACATATTGTCTAAATTCAACTATTTGGATGTTAAGTAAAAATGAAAATAACATTTAATGCTGCATAAAATATATTTAATAGATGCAACGACATTTAAAAGAGTCGAAGGTCCTCAACAACCCAAAACAGAAGTATATAAAACAATTCAAGGAGAGAGAGACTATGTTGTATAGTGCAAAACTCTATTTAGTTTTTTTTTTCATTCTCAAAAGCTTAATAGAGAACATGGTTTATGTTCATGTAATAAACTAAAATACAATATACAAATATTATATTCGTCAATAGAAAATGTTTTTCTCAAGTAAGCAACTATGTGATTTTTTATCACTAATAAAGGAGCTCTTTGATAAAGAATACTCATTATCATTATTAATTCAAAGTGATTATTATTCAAATAATACTTAACTAAGCCTAATTAAGCTAAATATGATTTGTGAAAATAATAATTGATTAAGTCATAAGCTACTTGAAGAAAACAAATACTTGAATGGGCTCGCTCAAAAGTTATACAAATCACTGTAAATGGACGAGTCTTCTTATGTGATTAGTATGGGAACTAGATGATCCCATCATACGTCAGTTCATCCAAATATGATATGTTCTCAAGTAGACTCCAAGCCTACCTCCTTGTCATCCAGCGTGCTACACGAGGATTGTTTTCATCGTAAGTGAGCAGCACATGCCACCTTCCCATCCTAGGGAAATGCTCATAAATACAACTCTACGAAAAATTACTTAAAGTTTTGTATAAATTGGAAAAATATATGAAATCAAAATGCAAGAGAAATATGTACCTGTAAAAGAGTTGAGTATCCAACCATTTTGCTTCATCTCTGTAAAGTTGCCATCCTAAGCTACTTGCACATATGGACAATTGCAACAACGACCCAAGCATATCCGTCACATGCGTGCAAGTCTTTGAACATCATCAAGTATGATACACATATGAGGGTGTCATTCTTATTTGTGAAAATAGTGCATCCAATTAGATGCAATAAGTATGCTAATGTCACACACTCCTAGTGTTGTAGCTCACAACACTCATTATAGACATCCTTTAACCAACTCAACCTAACTCTATGACTATGTGCTTATGTCATCTTAGCTCCAACCCTAACGCAGTCTACAACTTAAAAGTCTATAATAACATTCCGAGCTTCTCTAAAACCAACGACTCAATCTCACAAAATTGCCCCATAATAGGTAGGTGAAGTAGTGACGACACATCATCTAATGTGATAGTCGTCTCACCCATCAGGATATGGAAATTATTTGTCTCAAAATGTTATTTGTCAGCAAACACCAATATCAATCCTTTGTCAGCGTAGTCGTACAAAATACCAACTAAGGGCATTAGACCAGAATTCAACACAAAAGATTAAATTGTCTTATGACATGGTCTAAATTTATTTAATTTTTCTCATGAAAGATCAAGTTGATTTGCCCTTCATCCTACACAACAACAAAATATATAGAAAATAATTGAAACTACTCATTACCAATTAAAATTCATGTTTTGTACTAACTCAGTCCTGCCATAAGGCATGGCACCTCCTGGAAATCCACCTACTTCCTCTTGTTATTAAGTAACATCCTTCTGCTTAACAGCATGCTCCTATTCTTGAGTAACATCATGCTCTTTGTGAACATCAACATCAGTTTCTTGAGTCCGTCATCTACGAGTTGATGTTATCTTTCACCCTATGTTGAACTCTCACCATAATAAGTAAATGCACCTCATGTTCCTGCTATGTTTGTGACAACCAAAATATACAAACAAAAAATATATATTAAAAAATCAAATATACAAACAACAAAAAGTAATACAAAATTTAAATATTTTAAGAAATATATAAACAATTAAATATAATAAAAAAGAATTTTAAAAAAACAAAATATAACAAAAAAAATTAATAAACCTAAAAGAAATTTGAAACACATACATATAGAAAAAAAAAACAAAATAACAAAAAAATATATAACTAGAATTCGAAAACCTTCCAGGTTTAAGCGAATTTTAAAATCTGATATAGGTTTAATCGGCATTCGAAATCCGTTTAAGCCTTCAATGACTTTCGAAAGGTGGCGAAACATTAACTAGATTTCGAATACCGATGAAGGCCTCGCGAATTTTAAATGCTCGCATTCCAGATCAACGAAATTCAAACATGCACATAAACTACTAATTCAAACAATGTTACGCTAACTATACCACAATCATAACCCAGTAACTAATAACGTAACATCCTTTGGAGCATCATGGTTATCATGATCATCACTGCTTGTACCTCCATCATGAATATCCCCATCACGAACTCATCATCATGAATATCCCCATCATGAATATTCCTATCATGGTCACCACCATGAGCATCTCCACTCTATGACCTCCATCATGAACGAATTCGTCATACTCTTATACCTTACTTTACCACACCTATAGTTTCCGCATACAAACCCGCTCGAGTTGTCCCGCCTTCACGGCTAAAGGACCTGTCACACAAGGATGGGGTAAAACACATTCCCCCACATAAGGAAGGTTCGAACACCACTCCTTTTCGCACACAAGGCTAAAGAGAGTCGTTGTCCCGTATCGCACGATAGATAGACTCAAGATTTACTAGGTATAACAAGTAGACATATCTTTCAGTCTTATGCTCATCAACCACATGTTCAGGTACAACCCAAAAGTCACTAATGTTCCATCCTCAATCGAAAGTCAAACATGATCCTAAACACATTAATTATTCTCACTTTCAAAGTTTATGTTTCATTTTTTTAATGGTCAAGTTTCTATAAGAGTATCCAATATAATTATACTTATGTACGAAATTAATTTTCTTTGAGTGGAATATAAACATAGGATATTCTATTTATAATAAAAACCCATAAAAAGTAATTACAACTAACTAAAATAAAAAATATAAATAAGATAAAATAAATTTAGTTTTAATTTAATTAATTTTGATAAATTTTTAAATAATATATTATATTTTTGTTATTATTATCTAATAATAATATTTAATTATATATAATAATATATAGGTTTAATTGCTTCCTTTGTCCCCAGTTTGGTTGAATTGTGTCAAATTCATCCTCATTTTTAAAAAAGTTTCATTGTCGTCCTCACGTGGTGTAAAAGTTTCATTGTCGTCCTCACATGGTGTAAAAGTGTCAATTGAATCCAAACATAGAAAAAATTTGTGTCAAAGTAGTCATTTTTCCTATATCTCTGTGTCTTCCTTTCATACAATCAAGTACATATATTCATTTTATCTTATCCAATTTAAGGCTTTTCATAGCTCCAGAGAAGTGACATATGAAAGGAAGACACAGATATATAGGAAAAATGACTACTTTGACACAAATTTTTTCTATGTTTGGATTCAATTGACACTTTTATACCACGTGAGGACGACAATGAAACTTTTTTAAAAATGAGGATGAATTTGACACAATTCAACCAAACTGGGGACAAAGGAAGCAATTAAACCTAATATATATAAAGATATATCTCAATATATCTTTGAAAATATCTAATCATGATATATTTTAATCTCTAGACCAACTAAAATTATATCTTCTATTTTTTTTCAACAAAATTTTAAATTGACAACTATTAAGTTATTTAAAAGATTCATATAATTAATAATTTTACATGTTTTATCTTTCTACACTCATATTTTAATTTTTACATTTAATAAATAAAAAATAAAAGATTCTTTTATTCTTAAAAAACGTAAAGGTAAAATAAAAAAATAACATAACAATTATTTTAACAAAAATATATATTCAAAAATATTATTTATCAAATAAAGAGTATTCCCTTATTTCTAATCGGTAAATTTTTCACGTATCTTAACTGCCACAATTGACCTTGGAAGAACCCTAATTGGTGCAGGTCTATCACCATCTTCTTCTTCTCGATTCAATCAGATTCGTGAAAGAAGAAGTGAAACAATGAAGCTATCGTTTTCCGTCCCCTCATCGAAATCCCAATCGAAGCCCAAACCCGTCAATACCTTCGACGACACTTCCACCGCCCAAAACGATGCTGACGGATCCAAACACCTCATCACCGAATTCGATCCTTCCAAACCCGGTCCCTCCCTCGCCCCCAAAATCCTAATTCCGCCAGTCCAAAACGAATGGAAACCCTTTAAGAAGATGAAGAACCTCCACCTCCCCACCGCCGACCCTGAATCCGAACCCCTTACATTCGAAGTCCACGCCGTCGACGGCCAACCCGACTCCGACGTCTCCTATGGCCTCAACCTCCGCACCGACAAAAAGACTGAGCAAAACAACGGCAGCGCACTTCCGCCGCCGCCGCGCCGCGTTCCGGTGGAGGGCACGATGCTGCAGAAGCTGAAGGACGACATGGAGAGGCTACCGGACGATCAGGGGTTCGACGAATTCAAGGATGTTCCAGTCGAGGGTTTTGGCGCCGCGCTGCTGGCCGGGTACGGGTGGAAGGAAGGGATGGGGATTGGAAAGAACGCGAAGGACGACGTGAAGGTTAGGGAGATCAAGCGGAGAACTGCCAAGGAAGGATTGGGTTTTGTTGGTGATGCTCCTGCTGCGCTGGTTAGGAGTAGCAATGACAAGGACAAGAAAGACAAAAAGCAGAATGAGAAGGAGAAAGTTGTTAGGATTGTTCGGGGAAGAGATGCTGGGAGAAAGGGTACTGTTGTGTCTAGTATTGGTGATGATTATCTTGTTTTGGAGCTATCCAGAAGTGAAGAGAAGGTGAAAGTGAAGGTGGGGGATGTTGCTGAATTGGGTTCTAAGGATGAAGAGAGGTATTTGAGGAAATTGAAGGAGTCGAAGATTCAGCGTGAGGATAGAGGGCCAAAAAGGAAGCGCGACAGGGATGAGGTGGAGAATAGAGTGGATGTTAGTCAGAGAGAGGAGAGGAAAGGGGTGGGTCGTAGGGATGTGGTTGAGGAGAAGAGAGTGGATGGTGGTAGGAGAGAAGAGAGGAGAGTGGTGGATCAGAGGAAGGTTTCTTGGCTTACTAGTCACATTCGGGTGAGGGTGATTAGCAGGGATTTGAAAGGAGGGCGGTTGTATTTGAAGAAGGGGGAGATTTTGGATGTCGTTGGACCTACCACTTGTGATGTATCTATGGATGAGAGCAGGGAGATTGTTCAAGGGGTGTCCCAAGATTTTCTGGAGACGGCAATTCCGAAACGAGGGGGACCTGTGCTTGTGTTGGCTGGTAAATACAAGGGTGTATTTGGGAGTCTGGTGGAGAGGGATTTGGACCGGGAAATGGCCATTGTTAGGGATGCTGATACCCATGAGCTGCTAGATGTGAAGCTTGAACAAATTGCGGAGTATATAGGGGACCCAAGCTTGTTGGGACATTGATTCTGTTGCATCTGATTCCGCATATGGCTGTTTTCATTGAGATCAACTGATTTGCAAGTATGCATCTTTGGAATTTTTTTATTTTCTTCTTCTTTAATACCCCGTGACAATTTAAAGAGGATGACCATCCATTTAAAGTTAAAACTTTTAGTTCGGATTATTGTCTTTCATTTCACATATTGATTGATATAGTACCGTATGAATACAAGATAGCTTTTGTAATAATATTAGTCTATTTGCTTTGGTTACATTGCAATAATACCTTTTGTAATGTCAGATTTCATTTTAAACCAGTTGTCCAACGTATTGTAAGTCGCATTCCAGGAATTGAGCTAGGATGTGAGACTCCTGACATGTAAAAAGGTGTGGCATCTTCTTGTATTTTACACAATTCTGATGAACTCTATCTACTTCGGGTTTGATTTATCTTAATCTTTAAAAGCTGCAGTACAAGCATCATTTGTGTCAGTTGCAGTTAGTTATATTATATTGTGACTGATCAGTGAAGAGAACCTTAGTGGGTTCTCGGGTATGTTGAATCATTGTTTGATTATTGTGAATGAAATGCTAGCAGAATTGTTTGTTTTTACTAGTTTTCTTCTCCTTCTTTTATATCAATATTAAGTGCTTATACAAAATCTTTGTCGAGTTCAAACTGGTGCTTACATGGCCTTTTGATGTTATTTTCTCGTCTAGAATCCAAATTTATTTTATATATTGTGTTTAGTATTTTATTTCTTTAAGTTTTGCTATCAACCTTTTGAATAAGCTCTTCAACGATAAAAAACTTTTCATATAGCTAGCCGGCAAGCATCATTTATGCTTGAGTCAAAGATTTAAGGAAATAGTAACTCTGTTTGATGATTCAGATCAGTGAACATGTTGAACTAAAGTTAAGAGTAATAAAATTTTAACCCTTGAGAAAATAAGTTTCGAAGCTCAAGGTGGCAACAATATAGGAGAAAATTATAAAATGATTCAGTTTTGGGTCTTTGTTTACTGAAATGGGTTTGCTACTTGGTAGTATGGGTTTCAAGTTAGGAGTGTGTGCATGTGTTCTTCTACAGATTCAGTATAATAATTTGTTTTTGGTTGATCTCATGTTATATTTGATTTGATATACTAGTATTGTGTGAAGTGCTATGGATCTTGTGACTGATATTAGAGCATGAAATTTGTAGGTTGTAATATGAATAAGACTTCAAGCTCGTCGGAGTCTCTTTAAGATCAAAGTTCAGCTTGGAGAGATTCATTTTCTAATCTTAAGATGTATATCAGGTTCTGCTATGATTGAATGTACTCCGGCTCTGGGTGAAACAACCACTGCGATTGCCTTTGACCATACCTTTACCTATGCCTATATTCATATCTTCCAGTAGCAGATCCAGAGTGAGTAGTTGTTTCATTAGAGCCGGTTGATTCAGGCGATTCTGTTGATGAAAGTAGTGAATGAAGAAAGACATGGATGAGTTGAGTTTAGTCCAATTGGTGATAATGAGGGATGGGGACAAATTTAATTGGTTATTTGAATGATCTATGGCATGAGTAGAGATTCTTATCTGTTTTTAAAGTAGAGTAATGCTACTTTAAGCCAGAGAAATCAATTGATTCTAAATTGCCTAGAGTACAGACCAGAAAAAAATATGCTAATCTGGGAAACGTATTAAACTTCTCATGTTTAGTTTGAAGCTTAAATTTTTCTATATCCCGTGAACTGATCCGGGGAAACCCCAGGTTTTGCAGAGCTGATGGCCCTACCAATTGGTGTAACCAATAGAACGTGAGCTCACATACGTCCAGAGTTAGTGGTTCAAATGGATCAGTAAATACTCATGATTTGTGATTACCGACAAGCAATGAAGAGGTTCCTCCAAAACAATCTTGCAAAGGAATGTTCACTTCCAAGTATTGATCAGAAATGAGGATGATTGCGTAGTTTTTAATTTCAAATGCATAGCTACAAATGTAGAGGTTGAGTTAAGATGTAATTTTTTGTGAAATCTGAAATAAATAAATAAGAATGCAAAGTACGAATTTGTTTTAAATTTATACATTTTGTCGGATTTTAGAAAATGCAACATAAATCTTTCTTGATGAAAAATACAACATTTTTCAGGGATGAGAAAACTTGTAAGATTGATTTACGACCATCTATTCGCATCAATGTATGAAGATATATTTATAGGTTTTGAATGTTTAGTTGATACCTTATAATAGTTTTACATCTAAAAGATTCTATTTAGACACCGCTTTTTCAAATTGTATGTTTAAATACGGGTTTTAGATAATCTAAAAATAGTTTCTTAATTTTTATTTTCTTAATTAGTTTCTAATATTTTTAAAAATTGATACAATTTTTAAAAATTGATACAAATTAAAGATCTCTTAGAGTTTGTGATATTTTTATTTTTTAAAAAAACTGTTTATAGTTTAAGTAAATTTTAATTGTTGTGCCACGTCCTTTTGTCTAAATTTTAGTTATTGAAATAAAAAATATTATAAGTAATAATGTGTAAATAATTTTTTATTATGAATAATTATTTAAATTTTAAAAAATAATTACTAAAATATAAAAGAGTAAATATTTTTTATATGAATAATTATTTAAATTCAATATTTCTAAAATAATAAAATTAAAAAAATATTTTTTCATTACAAATAATTATTTAAATTTAGAAAAGAGAGTAAAATTTAAAAAATAAAAAAAAAACAAGAAAAATTGTATTCTTTATATATATATATATATATATATATATATATATATGTGTGTGTGTATTTATATATATAATCATAATGTTAAATATACATATCTTAAATTTATACATAATAATTATAATACTTAAAAAACAAAAAAATCTTGCGTACGGTCTCATATTAGATTTTCTTAAAAGGCTAAGAATGGATATAAAAAGCAGAAGAGAAAGTTCCGAGTAAAATTTATTTTCAAGAAAATGTTGGTAGCAACTACTGAAGAATTGGAAAATAATCTCCAAAACAATCCAATTCTTGTTTTCATGAAACACCATAATCACCAAGTTGTCTTTCTCTATCCCCTCTGCAATCGAAGCCCAAATCAATGCTCCTCTTTGGCTAGGATAGTTTGGTCAACCGATTTTTGTTAACATGTTTCCAGAAATTGAAGGTGTTATTAATGGTTAAATAGATAAAAACATCGTTTGTTACAATAATCTAAGTTATCATTGAAACATGAAGAAGGAGTTATATCATTTACCATTCACTTTGTTGCCCCATCCCAAATCACCAAGCAGCAATGTTATTAGGTTAATATCCACGGTTGCTATCCACTCGGAAATAAAGCGCTGCAATCTCCTAATCTCTAGACTCTGCCAAAATGGCAAAATCAACAATGCACGCAAAGTGTTCGATGAAATTCCTGAAAGGGACAGTGGTCTGTGGACCACAATGATAAGTGGGTACTTGAAGTGTGGCATGATCAGGGAAGCCAGGAAGCTGTTTGATAGACTGGATGCCAAAAAGAATGTGGTCACTTGGACAGCCATGGTTAATGGGTACATCAGGCATAACCAAATTAAGGAAGCTGAGAGGTTGTTTTATGAGATGCCGGTGAGGAATGTTGTGTCTTGGAACACAATGATTGATGGGTATGCAAGGAATGGCCTCACCCAACAGGCTTTGGACTTGTTCAGGAGAATGCCGGAGAGGAATGTGGTTTCTTGGAATACACTCATTACGACTTTGGTGCAATGTGGGAGAGTTGATGATGCACAGAGGCTTTTTGATCAGATGAAGGAAAGGGATGTGGTTTCATGGACTACCATGGTTGCGGGTTTCTCAAAAAATGGGAGGGTTGAGGATGCTCGAGCACTCTTTGATCGGATGCCTGATAGGAATGTGGTTTCTTGGAATGCGATGATCACAGGCTATGCGCAAAATGGGAGGTTGGATGAGGCTCTGGATTTGTTTCAGAGAATGCCTGAGAGGAATATGCCTTCTTGGAATACCATGATCACGGGTTTCATTCAGAATGGGGAGTTAAATCGAGCAGAGAAGCTGTTTTGTGAAATGCCTGTGAAGAATGTCGTTACTTGGACCGCAATGATGACTGGGTATGTGCAACATGGGTTAAGTGAAGAAGCATTGAAGGCATTTAGCAAAATGCTGGATGCTGATGGGTTAAAACCCAACACTGGAACTTTTGTGACCGTTTTAGGAGCTTGTAGTGATTTAGCTGGTCTTACTGAGGGACAACAAATTCATCAAATGATAAGTAAAACAAATTTTCAGGATAGCACATGTGTTGTATCAGCGCTGATAAATATGTACTCAAAATGTGGTGAGTTGCGTATGGCTAGGAAGATGTTTGACGATGGGCTATTGAGGCAAAGGGACTTGATATCTTGGAACGGTATGATTGCTGCCTATGCACATCATGGGTATGGCAAGGAGGCAATTAATTTGTTTAAGGAAATGCAAGAATTAGGTGTCCCTGCCAATGATGTCACCTTTGTTGGACTTCTCACTGCTTGTAGTCACACTGGTTTAGTTGAGGAAGGACTTAAATACTTTGATGAAATCCTGAAAAACAGATCCATACAACTTAGAGAAAATCACTATGCATGTTTGATTGATCTTTGTGGTCGGGCAGGTAGGCTGAAAGAAGCTTTCAATATCATTGAGGGGCTTGGGGAGGAGGCTTCATTGACTGTTTGGGGAGCGCTCCTTGCTGGATGTAATGTACATGGAAATGCTGATATTGGGAAGCTTGTAGCAGAAAAAATTTTGAAAATTGATCCACAGAATGCTGGCACCTATTCATTACTTTCAAATATGTATGCTTCAGCAGGGAAATGGAAAGAAGCTGCCAATGTCAGAACGAAAATGAAGGACAAGGGATTAAAGAAGCAGCCAGGTTGTAGTTGGATTGAAGTTGGCAATTCAGTGCAAGTATTTGTAGTTGGTGATAAATCACATTTTCAATATGAGCTTTTGGGACATTTACTTGATGATTTACATACAAAAATGAAGAAGGACCGGGAAATGCCACGTGATGATTTATTAGTTAATGTGGAACTTTAGTAGTATGTTCAAATGGGTCCACAGAGTTAGTGGTTCAAATGGGTCAGTAAATACACATGATTTGTGATTACTGGCAAGCAAAGAAGAGGTTCCTCCAAAACGAATCTTGCAAAGGAATGTTCTCTTCCAAGAATTGATCAGAAATGAGGATGATTGCTTCGTTTTTAATTTCAAATGCAGTGCTACAATGTCGAGGTTGAGATAAGAAGTATGTAATTCTTTGTGAAATCTGAAATAAATAAATAAATGCAAAGTACGAATTTGTTTTAAATGCAACATAAATCTTTCTTGATGAAAAATACATCATTTTTCAGGGATGAGAAAACTTGTAACATTGATTTACGACCATCTATTTGCATCAATGTATGAACATACATTTATAGGTTCTCAATGTTTAGTTGATACATTATAATAGTTTCTCGATTTTTATTTTCTTAATTAGTTTTTAATTTTTGAAAAATTGATGTAATTTTGTCATTTTTTTTATCAGTAATATTAAAGATCTCGTAGAGTTTGTGATTTTATTTTTTAAAAGAATTGTTTATGTATGAAGTCAATATTAATGGTTGTGACACGTCTTATTCTCTTAATTTTAGTTATTACAATAAAAAATATTACAAGTAATAATGTGTAAATAATTTTATTATTATGAAAAATTATTTAAATTTTAAAAAATACTTATTAAAATATAAAAGAGTAAATATTTTTTAAACTGAATAATTATTTAAATTCAATATTTTTAAGATATTAAATGTATATTTAATAACATTTTTAAAAATGTATATTAAATAATTATTAAGATATAAATGTATATTAAATAATATTAAATTTTAAATTAGATTAGATTGGTTTTAAATTTAAAAATGTAATTTAAAAAAATTATGAATCAGATTTTGAAATCCATACTAAAGGAGATGCATAGTAATTTTAAGAAGAAAAATAAAAAATCAAAAAACATTTATGAAAATTAAAAGTGGAATAGTTGGAGGTGTGAGATTGTGGAGGTGAAAGTGAAAAGGGTAAAACACTCTTTTGGAAGCATTTCAAGTTGGGTAAAAAAATATGTCCCAATCCCGGAAACCATCTTTCAAATAGGTTAAGATTAGAGTTAAAACGAGTTTAGCTATACAAATAAACTTATGTCTTCTTTAATTTTCAAACCTACTTACTTTTCACAAATTCATAATTTAGTTACTCAAAAATCAAATTCTTTATATCATTATAATTAAGAAAATAATACTTTAATATCCTTTAAATAAAATATAACCACTTCAAAACTCAATTTAATAATATGTTAATATGTATTAAAATTTTAAATTAGAAATATGATTAATTATTCTTTTATTCTCCCTATTTGTAATAATTATTTAATGTTTTCTCTCAATCTCTTTTTAGATTAAATATGGTCTCAATATTTTTTAAATTGAGTAAATTCAATCTCTTCCATTAAATCAATATTAACTATTTTATTGGGTGATTGATATGATTTCTGCTAAGTCCTTTTTTTTCACTTTCTTTTTCTTTTTTCTCCATTTATGTTTTCTCGAATGAAATCTATAAAATTCATTTAAGATTTAATTTCTTTTGTTTAAAATTAATTTCTTCATAAACCAACCAACAAAACATAACACAAATCATCTAATGCCGAAACTTAAACAGCTAAAGCATCATGCAAGACAATTTAAACTCACAAGCTCGGATTTCATAATATGGTAATTTGAATTAACTGCTCTGCACCTCAATTTCATAGGACACAAAATGAAAAAAACAAAAAAAAAACATTGAATTTAGAGGAATAACTAAATTAACAAAAAGGGATGTGCGATTATAGAAGAATAAACGGACTTTTTCTTAAAGAATGAAGAAATAAATTTAAACAACGTTATTGTTATTTGTTATTATTATTATAAAAAATTAATAATAGCTTTTTGATGAATTATAAATAACTTACCGCCCTTATTATTAAGCCTATAATTGGAAATATACGAAACATTTACTGAATTTTAAGGTTTTGTTCTTTTCTTTTAAATTTCTTAATATTTATAACAATAATTTGATTATTGTTTTAATTATTTATTAATCACTGTTGTTAATATTTTTTTAAGGAGGGTCTAAGTGAGTTATTGTTATTTTTTTCTAATATATTTAATAAATAAATAACATTTTTAATAAACGATATTTTTCAAAAATGGTTTTTGAACATTTAAAAAACAAAAGTCGAACAAGGTAGAATTCAACTTTCTTAAATTGAAATATAGTTTCAGAAAAATAATTGTTAAACTGATTTATGTAACAATGAATTAAGTATTTTATAAAAATAGTTAGTTTTTTATTTTTAAAAAACTTGTATAAATATTTTTGGCAATAATTTTGGTTTTTCAAATGTAATTTGATCATTTTCAGCAATTATAACACTATTTTTTGAAAAAGACCCATATATTGATCCTTATTTTTATAGTTATGAGAAGCTTTTTGTTCCTGTTTTCTGGCTTCAACTCATCATGTGGATAAGAAGCAAACAATTTTAGAAGACCAAATTGACGGATCTACTTAAGCTATATTCTCAATTAAATTTCGGAGCTCTTTCATGAGCTTTCCATCCAAATGAACAAAAAATTTCTTCGTCATATTGATATTTTCCCATACATATTTATTATTCACTATTGACGTCTTCATTGTTGTTATTGTTACCTTTGGCATCGTGAGATTTTCCACATTCTTTTATTTATTTTACTTGGATATTGTTTTCAATGTAGTACCATTTTAATTCCAATAAATATCTCCAATTTTTACAGTATCATTGAAAAAAAAAAACGTAATAGTGCTCAGAATTCAAATCAAACATGGTCTCTATCTAAGTTAAAGGATGTCAGCCAATATTAACATGTTTCACAGACGTTTGGGAGGAACATACTGCACACGCTCGTCCTCGCATATAGCCTGTAAATAAATAAATAAAATTTATAAATAAACTTATCATTACATAATGTAACAAGTAATTCATTACTTAAATGGCCTCAATCTATACCAAAGAACTTGATCAAAATCCCAACTCCCCAGGAAACTGTATTGAACATAACCCAACTCAAGTCAGAGTTTCCCTTCCAATATTTTGGATTTAAAAGATGAGATTTTCAGCTAACAAAGCATTAAATCGCCATATCTTATAACACCCCACTATGTGCAATAGCTAAGTACACAGTCTACAAAAAAAGGTAGAGTTAAAATATGGTTGAAATGAAACACCTAGCAAGACATGCATGATGGAGAAGTAACTAACTATTTGAATGAGTTCAAATGATGAAGTGTATATAGTGAATCTTGCTTGGAGAGAAGGTTTGATGAAACCCCTAGCAAGAAATGCATGATGGAGTTTTTTAATTTGTTATCTTTTATCCATTAGCATTCATTTTATTTGAAACTACACCCTCCTCTGTTCCAACACTTGAACTTTATTCTACCAAAACTTGGAAGCAAGGTCTAGGATATATATATAGGATATATATTGTGACTGGATGAATTGACAAAGTCGATCAAGGTCTAGCATATATATGGTGAAGGGATGAATTGACATAGTCAATCATTGCCTAATACTGTACTAGAAAAGAATAACTATGAATCCCCTTTAAAAGCATATCATAATATATTTTGAAATCTATCACAAGTATTAGAAATAAAAATATGCAAACCTGCATTTCTTCTGGGAGTGCCTCTGAGACTGCAAGAGTATAAACACCAGAAGCGAATTTTCCTGCAACCCAAATTTTACCACTTAACGGCAATACAAGTTTTCAATTTAGATAGAAATTTAGTATCAAGCAAACAACAATGTAGAGAACACCCTCCATCATTATATTTGTTCCTATTCAAATACAAGTTCATGGGTTTTCAAATTATGTCTTAGATCTTGAAAATATGATTATAAAGTTAAAGAATGTGAAATAAAATGAAAAACTTAATAAAAAAATGTCATGATGCATATTCCAAAGAACTACTCCCATCTCATCATACTGTTGCTAAGAGAAAAAATGTTTTTTTTATCCCTTTGTCTTTCCATTACATTCGTTTTGATTATTTGTCTTTCAAAGATCGTTTGTCTTTTAAAAGAATATGAAATTATATCTTTTTCACCCGATTTTCACCTTGTTTATAGCCCTTTGGAATCAATAAAAAAATATTTTAAAAGTGAAAATAAAAAAATAGTTCAAAATTTGTCCTCAAAATCAAGTGATTGCTGTTCCCAGAAGACATCAACTCAAAAAATGATATAAAAGGACCAAAAAGAATCTTTTAAAAGTCAAAGGATCAAAAAGACAAGGGACCGAAAATATATTTAGTCTAACGAAAAAGAAAACTGAAAGGTACGGCAAGGAAAAATTGTGATCATTGCAACCAGAGATGAATGAACATACCAATGCGCAACCATCGGGCAGCCCAGCTGCGAGAGGGATCCATAACAGAAATGATCCTGTTGCATAATTAAATGGAAGAAGAAAATCAAAATGAGTACCCAAAAAAAAAAAGTGGAGGAGTTTGGACGAAAAACAATGGGCACCAACTAACCCATTAAAATTAGGAGTAGTGCATTCAACAACACGCTCATGATCTTCTTCCATCTTAAAGAACTGGCAGTTCTCACAGCCTGACTCTCGGAACTGTGAAACAACAGCAGAAATTATAAACAAATAAAAGAAAAACAAAAGTGAAACAAAAAATGTTAAAATGGTAAAAGACCTGATCATAGGTTTTGACAAGGCGGCAACGAAGACATGCCCTCAACTCATGGCCAAAGCTAGTAGGAATTTGTGCAGGTGCAATTGCCATTTTCTGTATGTTCACTGATAGACAGAGCAATAAAAAACTAGGGTGAGTTAAATAGAAAGAGTTAGGATTAGGCTAAAAGAAATTTCATTTCCACTGCAAATTATCAAAGTCAGTGCTCACAACCACTATCCACAGATCTACTACATGCAAATCTTTAGCCAAGTGGACTTTTTATTTTTCTTTTAGCCTATTCTCAACCAGAATAGAAGAAACGCCTAAGAGAGTAAACTGCTCATAACGTACAGTGAGCCTAGCTAATGATTTTCCAAGATGAAATCGCATGCACCCAACCTATCTACTGCATACAAATTTTCTCTTCAGAACACTAAGACTCGTGCTACGAAAATCTAGGTTAAGTGTTCAATTCTATTCCCATGATATATCAATTAATTATGTGGCAACCACTAATTCAAATACAGTATAAGGTGAAAGTAATCAACAGAAACTGCAATTAGGGCACAGCTGCAAGCTAGGTAGCAAAAATCCTTCTCAAAATATTTGCGAAGCCAAGACGGGTTATGGCGGAAGCATAACCAACCAAAAAAAATGCAAATGAAATGCAAAAATAATAAAAGACAAGCATATAAATTCAAATTCAAAATCAAAATCAAAGCATACCACACCAAGAGCAACATGAAAAAAAAAAGAGAGAGAGAAAGAGGACGAACCACGATACGTGGACGACGGGAAGACCCAAGGCCGGTGGAGCCGCTGCAAACGACGAATCAGGTGACGGCAACGGTGACACAACAGCAGGACGGCAGCAAGGCGTACGTGATTAAGTGAGAAGAATGATTTTTGATTAAGCGTGAGAATTGAGCGAGCATTATGTGGTGGAGAAGTGTAATTAAATAGATCTTATTATTTGATATCTTTAATAATTAGTTATTATATTATAAGATTTTATATTACTATATAAGATATTATATATTTTAAAGGTATTAAATAATTAATATTTATATTATATTAGATTATTTCTGAATATTTTTGAAAGTAATAAAAATTTGTCTGAAATATATTTTAGATTATTAATTTATAATTTCCTAACTCTGTTCCAGCAGTGTTTTAGATAAAGAAATTTGAAATATATTATCATATCTTGTTTTGTATTGACACAAAAGGGAAAAAAAATAGAGTAAAATATAAATATTTTTTTAATAATGAGATGACAGAAGAAAGTAGCTTCCTTTTAACATTCACACTTTCCGGAACCATTTTAAAATAATATAGTTCAAAATAAAGATTTCAGATAATATTAAAATTGCATTATGTGAAATTAGTTTTCAATTATTTTAGATTGATACCTCTACAATATCCCATGATAAACATTCTCGATAAAATAAAATAATGTTTTTGAAACGGTTTAAAATATCTATTTTCGAATAACTTAAAATATCTTTTGATTTAGAATCTTTTAAAATATTTTAACGGTTTTTTAATACCTCAAAAGCTTCTTATGTATCAAGCTTTCCCGAAGATCTTGAAAAACATTTTTTGGATAAAATACTGCAAAAGTTTTCAATTTTACTTGGTATGAATATTTTGAAATATATTTTAAATTATTTTAAGAATATTCTTAGTAATAAAAAAATCTTAGTATATCGAGTGTTATAGAATGACCCGTTCAAATTAGTTCAAATTTAATTTCAAATTATACATTCTAGATATTATTTAAAATTCTAAATATATTTCTTTAAAATATTCTGAAACTTTAAGTAAGGATAGATGTCAACTTTTAAGCCTAACTTAAAGTCGCAGTTACTTATAATATATAAATTCACTTTATTTTTAATCGACGTGGAAACAAAAATTATTTAAGGAAATAACACTAGAGTTAAAACTGATAAACATTTTATGCTAAACAAAGTTAAAAGAACAAAGACTATAATTCCTTGGTCGAGTTACAACATCAACAATGTTTGAGAACAATGACAATATTCTCAACATTTAGTGCATCCTGCTGCTAACGAATTTTAGAAATAATACTATATAGAAGAAATGAAAGGGCTAAACTGATACATAGTATGCAAATTTCAAATAATGTATGTTTCAACAAACGAATCAGGAGAAACCTGCATCAATAGTGGCTATCCCTGCGAATTCACTAAGAAGGTTTGTTGCAGGAATTCATAGGATCAATTTGATTTCCGTTTTCTCAAGTTATAAATGATTTCTGGCCTATTGGTACCCTTCACAGATGGAAGCACATTGTTTCTCCAATGCAGCATTCTTGTCTTGTTTTCAACACATTGCTTAATGCAGTCAGCTACTTGTGTTTTCGGTTTAGATGCTGCACATTGAGAATTAGCAGTTCCTCTCACACTATTTTCTTGCTGCCAAGGATCACCCTGCTTTCAGTTTTAATTTTTTAAAAAATGGAAATGAATTAGACCCCTTTAAGATTTTGAAGTGTCAATGCCAATCCATCAAAATGCCTTTACCAATTTTTCCTCATACCTCAAGATGTTTGATGCATTCATTTCTGTTACAGGAGAGTAAACTTGATACAGAGAATGATTCAGTGCAGCATTTTTTTTTCTGTTGAAAACTTTTGGCAGCTTCTTCCAGTTCCAAAATGTCATTCCTTATGAAAACAGAATAAAATCTTCCACACATACAAGCGTGTGGTGCAATGTCTACATGCCATAATAAACAGATCCAAAAAAAGAAACATGTCATCAGGAATCAGATCATCTTGTTCATAACAAACTGAAAGTTAACACATATCAAAGCATCATGAAGTCTATACATCTAAGATGTCACTGAAGTAACAATTCTCAAAATGAATATATTGATGATGTCTTACCATGGAAAAGACAAATTGGATGAGAAAAGCAGTACTTGCATAGCAGGTAAGCCACATAACAATCCCTGTGGCATATGCGGCATATCAGCAAACCTGATGTATTTGAATAACTTTGCAAGTTTCTTGAACTCTTCAGTCGCAAAAGGGATGTCATATAAAATTGCATAAGATGCAAGAAAGGCTGCACTATAGCTTTATAAGGTGCTGTGTCTTCTGGCTTGTTCTTGGAACTTCTGACTCTTGAGGAGGACTTGTAAACTAACATTGCCTCTTTACAAAGAAGTTCCTCATATGGAATTAAAGGCATCATTCTGAGAAGTGCATAACGCCTGCTGGCTGCTGCCCCAAATGGAAACCAGTCATCAGTGGCAAAATTTACTGCTTCTCCACAGTTAAAACCTATGATCAACAAAAAGAAGCAAATAATCAATAGAATTTAGACAGTCTTTCTCATGCATGGTGAGATTGTGTACTTTTATAGAAGTTACTTTAGAAGGTATACTTAAAACTATCTCTGATTAGTAAGAACATAAAATCTTTACCTCATCATGCCTGAAAATCAAACTCTAGTCAAATTCACACATACAAAGAGATTGAAGATTACCATGACTAAATCCAGCATGATATGCTCTAGGAAAGGTGATGATAAACTCTCCTGGTTTCTGTACAGCCTTGTAAACATCCACATCATGTTGTAACATAACATTTGGTGGGAACATGGTTGTTTTTTGTGCAAGAAACCAGAAAGCTCCATCCTCTCCATGTTTTGTTAAGATCTTATTGCAATACACGTGTTTTAATACGGTCTTTTCAAAATGAGGGGCTGCATAGCCAGGCACTCCATACCAAGTTTTACTTGCACCTGAGTGATGATAATTTATGCTGTGAAGAAGACAGAAATATGTATACATATATGTGTCAATATCTCAGGCAGGTTAAAGTTAAACAATGATCAATGGATAGGGAAGTGGAAAAGGAGACAGTGCTTAGATGTACCTGTACAAATAATGATCTTCTACATGCCATGCAAACATACTGAACAACATTCCAATGTAAAGCATAGGAGCAGTTATTCCCTAAAATTTAGAATTGGAATTAGAAAGAAGAAATTTTAACTTTTGAATTCATTTTTGGTTTCCAAGATTGCTTTCTTACGGGAATTTCCTTGTCAACTAAACGTAAGGATGACTGCAGCAGCCGTGAGAAATTCTGAAATCAAATGCAAAATGTTATAAAAGAAAAATACATGTATGAAAAATGTTACTGCAATCAACAATTAATACATTAACATCAGCAGACTCTAATTTTTGAGAAGTAATGACAATCAAAAATCTGTTTCAGGATGGAGATGTTAAAAGAGAACACTACAAAGAAAAACAACCTTCAAATTCCATTTGCTTATTCCAAGCTTGTCATCAGGATCACATGAAAAGGCACTACCTTCAACATTGACTCCATACTCAACTGTTCCCATCTCTCCATGCATCATCTCATGCCAGAACTCCTTTTCCACACATGAAGAAGAAAGACCTCCAGAACAGTGAAATCTACTGAAAAATGTCTTGTTTGCAAGAGCCTCAAATTCATGATATGTATATTTTCTGGTTGAAACAGTAACAACAAACACTTATTCTATTTTGCATAAATTAAGCAGCACAAAAGCTTAAAAGCATGATATTATTTCACCTGCCACTCATAGAAAAGGTTATTGTTTCCTTCTCACTCCATTTAGACAGACGAAGAGGCTGTAAGTTTGTTTCAAACTTGAAATCCTTTTTCTCTTTCATTAAGACAAAAGCAGCTGGGTTAGAGGCTGCAATTGGAGAAACAATCTTGCATATACCTGAAATATGACAATGAAACAATAATCTTGCAAGTAAAATCAGAAGACAAAAGAAAAGCAGAAAGTAACTGCTATATTTAGATATTTCTGAACTGCTTGAAAAAATAACTTTGGTTTAAACCTGTAAACTTTTCAATTGAAGATGAAGCCTTACTCTATAAACACTATAAACTTAAAGAAAAAGATCCATAACCTACTATCACATACCATATTTAGAAGCCTCAGGAGCTATTTTCTGCAGAAAAACTAAAGGATGGTCAAACTCATGCTCTGATGGGTAGTATGTTGGACAATCTGGAATCCTTTTGGTCCATTCTAGATCAGCCAAATCGTATTTGGTCAGTTTGTTGGTTCCATGTCTGGTTGTTGGCTGAGTAATTGAACTTTTACTAGTCATTGTTCTTCCTCTTCTTCCACATCTGAAAACTTTTGGTGCACCCATTTTATTTGGTCTTTTTACATATCAAAGATTACTAGCATCTAATTCTTCTTCATTGCAGGCCTTTTCTCCAGCCTAAAATATAATATACAATTATTAGGTAAATTTGACATTAAGCACTATAAAGTTCACTTGATTGTAACAGTGAAGCAAACATGACAAAATCGGAGAAATTAACTTTGTTTATTATAGAAAGATTTCATGAGATTATCTACATAAAGTGGATGTGAAAAAAGAGTTCCCTTAATCAATTTCCAACAACTTCACAACTACTGCAGTATTTTGAAACATTTTACTTTAATTCTGGATTCCTTTTCAAACAATTCTTGAGTAATAATGGTATATTATTATAAGATTGTTTCTTCAAAATGTCCATGATACCACCCTTAAAAGGTGAGTTATAACATCACCCAGAAAATCAAAATAATCTTGAAAATCTTGTAGAAATCTGGCATTCAAAACAGGCTTTTAATGGTTGATGCTTGCCTTATTCAATGATACAAAGAAGAATTGATGAGAGGGGTTGCAAAAAGAAGAAAGACTAATCTTTATTATGACTAAATAGAATAAAATTCTTCATTAATATTTTCCTCTAGAACAGGCTGAATGTAAATCAATGTTCTTAAGTACAAACAAATCTTGTATGATTTTCTGTCATATGTTGGGTACAATACATGACAATAAACTTCAGTGCTTCAAACAAAATATTAGATCATCTTCCAGTTCTTAGTGAGTTAAAACCAATACAATACTAAGTAAGTTCCCACCAGTGAATATATATTTTCAACTTACTAATCCAAAACTGGTAAATTGGTACATGATATCATCATCATCATCATCCTAATAAGAAAATAAGAATATTAATCAGGATTAAATACACAATCGTATCATAATTTATACACTATTATGAATAGCCAAATATGGTGACACATGGTTGTAAACCTAATGATAATCTACAAGTATCTTTGTATGCATGGATGACAGATGACAGATGACAGATTTTTACATTTGTTCCCTTTTTCTTGTTCATGTGTTATGCAAAAACCAAAATGGTAGAATGAAGATTCTGTGTTAATGTGGATACAATAGTAGATATATGGCGGAACAAGTTTCTGGAAACTAAAACGTTAACAGTTAACAACAACAGTATACTTTGTAGTGTTTCAAAATCTGTTGTAACTGTCTGTCTGATAACTTCTTTATCTTTTTTGTCCATGTTATTTGTTAACTTTCAAAAATTTACTAACACAATCATCTATACCTATGTATAAATGTTTCTATTGTGTTGTTCACTTTTTTTTTCACTAGTATCATTTTGTTTAAATTTAACTTATTTTTTAAATTTAATCATTTTTTATATTTAACTATTTTTTAAATTAAGTAAATAAAATTAATTTACAAAATAAATAAAAATTATTTATAATTAAATTGTAAAAATTATTTATATTTAATTTAATAATTATAATTTTATTATTTTGTTATAAAAAAAAGTAAATACACATTGTGGGCATGTGTTTTTACTAGTTTAAATATAAAAAATTACTCTCAACATTTACTAATACTTAATAGTTACAAAGTGAATATAAAAAAAATTAACTTAAAAAAAGAATATTGAATTGTTAGAAAAAAAAAATACCCCAAATATGTTAAAGACTATATTCTCTTACACTCATGCATCTTTTCTAAATGTAGGACCTGATTATTACATAATTGATTTGGAATTTCCAAATTTTGTTATGTCCATCTTTGCTATTTTCTAATGTAAATTTTGTTTTGTTTTTGAATAAATCTTATACCTATAAAATCAAGTTTTGAATAATCATCCGCTTATAAAATAAAAAAAGTCAACGACATAATTGTATAAATATACCCATAACATTATTCAAGGAGTTTCCTTTTAACTACTCTTTTCCTGTACTCAAATTCTTTCAATTTTGTCCAGTTAGGTACTGTTTTTCAAACTCCACAAAAACAAATTCATCTAAACAATAAAATAATACATATAATAAAATTATAAAACCAGTACACAAACACAAGTAGCCCTCGTTACTCTGACTAGAACCGAGTTCCACTCACTCTTGGTTGCACAATATTTTTCACCACTATCCCTAGACACTCCCGACATTTTTCTGATGCATTGTCTAGTTGAGTTTTACCCATTCTTGATTTTCACTAGACGAACTCGTCTAGCTACCGTTTAACCCAAAGATAAACGTAAAGTGTTTGAATTCTCTTCAGAATTTACAATCAATCACATTTTGTACAAGTCCTTAGACCGTTACTCTCGTAGAGAGAATATGTATATAATACAATTCAATCTAACAGATTTTCATAAATTTTCTTTCTTCTTACAAATGTAAGCTTATAATTCAATGAAGTTTGAGAGTATTTCCTTTCTCTTTTGAGCTTTTCTTTTCCTCATAGATATTTTTTTTGTATTTGTGTGCTTATTCTCTTGCTCTTTTCTTTGACATTTTTCAATATATAGGCTTCAAGAAAATGTTCGTTACTTTGCTTTGATCTTTAGATCTTCTTAGCCTTGTCGTAGGTAGCAGCCGTTGGTTAAACTCAACTTGTTAGAACAAACATGTTTTTTCAGTTCTTTATCAAAAGTAGGTTGTACAAACTTTTTAGCGCGACTTTTGATAGAGTGAACATTCTGTGAATGTCTTGTTTGTCTCTAACATTCACTTTTAATTTGTATAGGATGAAGCAGGTGAATGCATGTAACAGGTAATCTGCACAAAGTAGAGTAGATATGTATGCAACATATATGTCTTTTCTCTTACACTTTTTGTTGTTTTTAAATGTTAAGCATTTAATGGCATTTAAAGCATGTTCAGAACAATAAAATGCTTTTCATGTTTTCTATCGTTAAGGTAGGATTTTGTCATTTAAGTTATTCAGTAAGATACCATTTAAGTTCTTCAGTAAGATACCAAGCATTTGATGAAGGAGATCGTTTGGCATATGGTATCGTCTAACCTATATACGTTTCTTTAAGTTATTTCTGTTTCGTTCAAAACACGTTTAGCAATGTATCTTTGAACACAAGTTTTAAGAACATCGTTTAAGAATTTTAGTGTAGATTCCAAAAATCTTTTTACACTTTCATCTATCAAGATATATTGAGAGTTTGTTTGATCATCCCTTAGCAATGTATAACATGAGTTGCATTCAGCAAGACTCTCATTGACACATTAAATAAGGAAACTATTTAGTGGTGTGTTTGTTCAAGTATTGTTGTGTTTATTGAAGTTTTCCTCAAGGTATTTAAATTTTGCAAAGTTTTTTCAAAAACCACTTATATTTTAGCTATATTGTTTTTCTGATGATAACACTTTGTCATATACTCATTTCTTTTATTGTTGTTTATTAAACTTTAAAACATATAAAGACGTTTAGACAATTTAGTCTTATAGACGATCTTGTCTTAACATAAAATCCATGATCAATATAACAAAGCTTTGATTCCATGTTATGAAAGGTCAAACAAGGAAGAGGTAAAAAGAAAGATAACATATAAAGAAGATATTATTACTAATTGAAAAAGAACACAAAAGAAATATAAAAACAAAATAAATAAAAAATTCCATTTTTCAATTACATGAATAGATCTAATACATATTATCAATTTCGTGAGACTATATAAAATAACTTTTTGAATTTTTATATTTTTTCACTAACTTTTATTATCTCCTTGAATATATATTAGTTTGAGATTTTGTAAACATTAAACTGACAATGTATTAGTTAAACAAAGCTAACCAAATGTATTAGATGAATTGTTGTAACTTTATAGACATGAGTTTTTGTATAATCTCGCGAAATCAAACGTATATCTGTGTTATCGATTTATACTCTTGGTGAACGGAATGTGTGAAATAATTAAAAGAAGATGAGATGAAAGAACAAAAGAAATTGTTGGTGAATAAGAATATTATATTGAAGTTGAATTAGGGACACTTAGGTGTTCCATTCTTGGTTTTCCAGTTGTTATAACATGAACATTCTTCCTTGTTACCATAGGTTCCAGACGGAACACATAAACATTTTTTACAACACAAATTACAGTAGTTGAAACACATCTTCTGAGCTACACTCTTTGAACAACGATAATCGCATTTCCTCGAACATTCTGAAATCATTCATGTAACAAATTTCAATTCATAAGATTCAATTTAAATTGTAATTTATCATCTGTCAAAAATTTCATCAAAACAAATACCTTTTAGTGTAACAGATCCTTTGTCACCACACTGTACATGTACAATAGAGAAACTTTATAAGCAACATTTTCCTATATACCAATAATCTTAAAAGACTTTGAAATATAGATATATATTAAGAAATAAAGTTTAAGTATATCTCAATTTGATAAAATTAAATTATAAAATAAAATTCATACCTATTTATATAGTTTGAATTGACTTTTTAATAAATATGAAACTTTCAAAATAATATAAAAGGAAACATAAAAATATGACTTACATAAGCTAGTTGAGTGACAAAAGCCATGGTGAAAAGAAAAATAAAGATGCACACAAAGTTAGTCATATTATTTGACTTAAGAAATATTTTTCCAAAATGAAACAAAATTTAAGTGAGTCAAAAGCCACATAAACAGACGATTATATAGACAAATATCCTCACTCTATTTCAATTTGATAATTATGATTTTTGTATCTATTCACGTTAATATATTCATGTCAACTCATCTAAGTAAACTAAATAAATATTCATAGACTATTGTCTAGATGGAGTTTACCCACTTCTTATTATCTATTCTTACACCACTCCTAATCTCCTAGATAACACATCTAGTTCCAATTTAGCTTCTTTAAGATTTAACCGAGTATTCTCACCATTCCTGTTAAAGGTGCTCCAACGCTCAAGTCAGTAAAATGACCGAACAGTTATAACAAAAGATGCAGGTAATGCATAATATGAAGTGTGTTCAATCTCGTCTGAAGTCATACCTGAGACCTTAATTTATACTATAGTTGTGATGAGCTTATGGACTTTTACCTTTCACTGGCCTAATATCGGCCCAATGACACCTTAACCTGCATTAGAGTGTTAATGAGTTATATTGAAAAAAAAAAATTACCTTGAAAATATATATTTATATGAACAACAACAAAATATTAATTAACTATTTGTGTTATAAGATCATTGACTTGGATTAAAAAGTTATAAAATAGGATACGAAGAGGTATACTTAATAAAGAAGGTAAAACATTGAATATCTATTTAACTATCCATTAATGAGATGACACTAATATATTAATGTGAATAGAGACAAAATGCATAATTATCAAATTGAATTAGGAGGGTCTAGGCTTATATAACTCATCCACCTCCATAGTCTTTTGACTATTCATTCTCTTATAAGATCTCTCTACTCAAGCATTATGACTAAATTTATATACGTCTTTATTTTCTTTCTGGTCATGACTTTTGTTACGCACATCGCTTATGTTAGTCATGTTTATGTTTCTTTTTATACTTTTAGAAACAAAGCCAATTAACAATATAAAGTATATGCAAATTTCATCTTGTAAATTAATTTTGTGAGATTGATTTATGCTTAAAAGTTCATTTCTTAACATATACTTATATTTCTAAGTCTTTTAAGAGTATTGGTACAACATATGAAAGTGTTGCTTATAAATTTTTTCTCTTGTAGGGTGGTAGCGAAGGATCTCTTACACCAAAAGGTATTTGTTTTGATGAAATTTTCAAAAGATGATAAATTAGGATTTAAATTGAATATTATGAATTGAAATGTGTTACATGAATTATTTCAGAATGTCCAGGAAAATGTGACTATCGTTGTTCAAAGACTTGGGTTAAGAAGAGGTGTCTCACCTACTGTAATTTGTGTTGTAAAAAATGTTTATGTGTTCCGTCTGGAACTTACGGTAACAAGAAAGAATGTCCATGTTATAACAACTGGAAATCCAAAAATGGAAAACCAAAGTGCCCTTGATTCAACTTCAATATAACATTCTTCTTCACCAATAAACTTTTTTTTTTCTTTCTCAACTTTTATTTCTTTCATACTCATCTTTTTCTAATTCATTCACTCATTTCATTCATCAAGAATGTAGATTGACAACACAAATATATCTTTGATTTTGTGATATTATACAAAACTCGTGTATTTGTAACATTATGACAATTCATCTAATACACTTGGTCTGCATTTTAACTAATAGAATATCAGTTTAATGTTTACAAAATGTCAAACTAGAGATTTTCAAGTTGGTTTCCCAGTTTTATTTTTACTCATTTGGATCTCATTTGAAAAATTAATATAATTTGATCATTTTCTTGTGTATTGCAATAAAATTACATATATGTCATGTGTTAATTCCTGTTTCTTTCTGTTTTTCTTTAATTTTTTTTTAAATCTTCACTTGTGATAGTGCGATGTTGTAATCACAGTGTCACGTATGATATTTTTTATTATCTTATATTTATTTTAATCTTTATATTTGTTATTTTTTATTATCTTATATTTATTTTAATCTTTATATTTGTTATTTTGGTTCAATTCAGTTTTACTTTAAAATAGAATAATTTTGTCCCTTTCTAAATTAAAATCAAATTTAATTTGTATATAATGTTATAATAACTGTTTTATTAACATTACATTTTTATTAAATATTTTGGAATTATTTTTAAATCAATTCATAGAAATTATTAAATGTTATACTGCTAATTTATTTTATAAATTTATACTATTATTTGGAATATGAATTCAAATAAAAAATAATATTAAAGTATGGTGTAATAAAATATCAATATAAATAAATTTAAAATTAAAAAAATTTAATGTAAAATATAAATTAAATAAACTTAATTTTTTAAATATTTTATTAGCTCTTTTTATAACTAGATTCGTTGATAATAAGTAGAGTAACAAAATGAAAAATTACATATAAAAGATTCAATCTTAAATCAAATAATTATATTTTTAATAATAAAGTTAGAGTTAGTTTAAAAATAATTTTAAAAATATTTATTATAAATATCATTATAACATTTGTATAAAATTAAATTTGATTTTAATTTAAAAAAACAGAATTATTTTATTTAAAAAATTAAACAATATAATAAATATATATACTGAATTGAATATATGAGAATGAAACTTAATTTCGATACTAATACGTGATATTACTATTATCATATTACACAAAATTATTAACTGACACGTGAATAATGTTTTTAAATTACAAAATAAAAAATATAAAACAAAAATGACACATGACATATATAATATTATTACTACATTACTAACAAATGACCAAATTACATTAATACTTTAAAAGTTTAGATTTAATATTAAAAGACAAAAACATATTTAATATTTAAAACAAATTTAGAAAATGAAATCTTAAAAGATCTACTTTATGTTGAAATATAAGTATCTTGCATCCTTTTCAGGAAAAGTTACATGAGAATGCAAAATATCTTGCATGGTTCGCTGTCGTGGGTCATGTTCTTATATTACAGTACCAAAGTTTTCAAACTCTACGATATGATACGATGATGTCTTATCCTCTTTCCTTGCCTTGTTCTTCTCACACTCATTCTTCCCTCAACACCAACATCGCCATGAACATGGCGACTGCTTCATCTGCATCTGCATCTCTATGCTTTCCTTCACACATCATCAAAAAACCACTGGGATCTTCAAGCCTCCACAAGTCTTTTGCCAAGTCTAATGCATCCACCTCCACCCTCACATGCAAGGCTCATCATCATCATCATCATCATCATCATCATCATCGGTGATAGACTTTGACTTGTATGAGCTTCTGGGCATAGACAGCTCGTGTGATCAGTCAGAGGTGAAAGTGGCATATCGCAATCTTCAGAAGCGCTGCCACCCTGACATTGCTGGCCCTTCTGGTCATGACATGGCCATCATACTTAATGAAGCTTATTCCATTCTCTCTGACCCAAATGCACGCCATGCCTATGATAAGGTTTTTTCTCTTCTACAGTTCATGTTGAGGTTAATATATTGTGTCAATAAATCAATTTGATCCGTCTTCTACAATTGAGTCCAAGTTTAGATTCACAAACTGTTCAATCGAAATTTCGAACTGGGTAAGGACATAGTTCCACACGAACATCCTCCTAGCTTCAATTCCCTCAAATTCTAGGATTTCTTCTTTGAGGGAATTCAATAAAGCCAAATCTTTCATTACTCATCTCGTGTTATGACGTTCCTGTCAATTCATCACTTGTGTTTCTATGACTAATTGATCTTTTCTTCTATCCAATTCAAGTTTTAGGAGCAGTTTGGATGAGCAAAGGTTGTTGATTTTTACAACAATTATCATAAAAGTCATAATTTTGTGGTTTTTATGACAAAAGTTAGAAGAGATTTTTCGAGAAAGCTAAGGAGCTTGTTGATTTTTACAACAATTATCACAAAGTCATAATTTTGATTGATTAATAGTTTGAGTCAAAGGAAATTAAACTCTTATGGTTGTCTGTTAATCTGAACATACACCAGAAATTTGACTCATTTTGTCTGGTGTTTTTTTCCTTTGAAGTGTTTGTTCAGGAGTTTATCAAAATTGGGGCTTACTCCATTTCTGGTCTTTGATTATAAAATAGTATTTGGGTCGGGAGATGGATACACTGCTTGTCTCATGAGACAAAGAAAAGCAGAAAATCATGAAATACTGCGTTTGAACTGACAGAATGTGTCAGTGAGTCCATGTTTTTGGATAGTGTTTCAATTTGTTTGGGTTGGTTGTTTATTCAAGAGTGTTCATGTGGTGCAGGAGCAAGCAAAGAGTTCAGAATTCAAAGGCTTCACTGGCAGACCCATATACTCGGTTTGGTGTGGATCAGAAAGTGAGCAGCGAGCAATATTTGTAGACGAGATCAAATGTGTTGGTTGCCTGAAATGTGCACTGTTAGCTGAAAAGACTTTTGCTGTTGAATCAGTTTATGGAAGAGCAAGAGTTGTTGCTCAGTGGGCTGATTCCCCACAAAAAATTGATGAGGCAATAGAATCTTGCCCTGTCAATTGCATTTCGTAAGTCTGTATGTACTATTCTATATTTGGCTTCATATTTTGGGAATTTTATGTAGTGTTCTACTTCGGTCACCGAGACAAACCATGAGCTCTGATATCATTGTTAGATCTATCGAGAAGGGGTTCACTGAAAGATACAAACACCAATGATCTAACCATATAAAGGATTGACATCACTCTCTATCCAAAACTTAAGACAATGGATTAATGGATCTTTCATCCTTATATAATGCTTTACTTTCTCATTTCTATCCAATGTTGGACTTAGACACACTTGGATTTCAACAAATTCACGTAGTCAATCTCAATTATTAGGAAAAGCTTTTGTTGTTTTGTTGTTAATATGGAAAGTATCTTGGTCAGGAGTTTTTAAATCATGATTCTCCCTTTTCCATTTTACATGTGACTAATCATTCTTCTGCTTTATAGAGTTGTTGAGAGGTCCAACCTTGCAGCTTTGGAGTTCTTGATGTCCAAGCAACCACGTGGCAATGTAAGAGTAGGTGCAGCTCATACAGCAGGAGCTCGTGTTGCTAACATATTTGTAGACGTGGAGAAGTTTCAGACTAGATTCCAGGAATCAAAGGAAAAAGCTTCTAAGTATTCTAAGGTTAGTTTGAAATGAGAGAGCAAGAAAGACATGACAAAATTGTTTTCATTATGCAAAACTTCCATACTTGCATTCTTAACTCAGTATTCATTCTCCATTGTGGATTAACTTGAGTACATTTCTCACAGGAAACAGACCTCCAAAGAGAATCAAGAATGTCAGCAATTCAAGCAATAAGATCAATTTCCAATTGGTTATACTGGCAAACACCTAGCTCAACAAGTGGCTCATCAAAATCTGAAAAAAGCATGACAAGAGTTGTCTATAAATTGCCTGAACCAGATATCAGCAAGCTCAGAGACGCAGCTGCAAGGAAGAAAGTCAGAGAAAGGACAAGGACCAAACATCAAGCCCCATTAAATAGTATTCATCCAGAGGATTATTGGACTCCTTCAACTCATGTTCTTCCTTCTTCAACTACAACTACTGCTACTCCAACCCCACCTAAGAAGCCTTCAGTTACCACTAAAGGACAGAAAAACACAAAGGAAAGTGATCATGAATCATATGAGAATCAAAATAGCCCTATTAGATGGGGACTACCAATGGTTACTGCATTGACTGCAGTGGTTACAGTTCATGTACAGACACTTGGGTCAACACATGAGTTGCAAGAACATGTGGGTGGTTCTCTTGCTCTGGATATTGTTAATAGCTCTTGGTTGCAGGGCATGCTGGCAGCAGCTACATGGTACATGATTGGAATGGCAATTACAGAACTTTTGGTCTTAATTGGAAGTAAAAATAGATAGAAGTACATATTAGGTACTTTAAAGTTTAGTAGCAAAGATATAGATACAAGTAATAAGGTGTAAGGTATATAAAATTGCACATGAATCACAGTAGATTATGTATAACAATCTCTCACTCTGTTCAGCACAAGAATTAGGAAATGCTATCCCATTTTCTTTCACTCTGTTATGTATTTTCGAAGAAAAATTGTTATGCTATTTTAAAATTCTAGTACAACATTTACTACTTTTTTAAAAGATTTCTATAGATTATCCTTGATCAACTTGCAAGAACTTCACTACTACCGCACTATTTTGAACCATTTTACTTTCATTCTGGATTCTTTTCTTTTCCAAACAAATCTTGAGTAATAACGGAAGAAAATATTGTTTCTTCAAAATGGCCATAAACGCAGTATTTAATTTACTATGACTTTTATTCACAATAATAAATTAAAACTATTACGGTCTCTTATTTATCTCACGATGTTAAAGGATATATCATATTTTTAGTTGAGCAATTTTACAATTTTAGTAAATAAAAAGATTTAAGTACATATATTATTGTAATAGAATAAAAAATGTAAATACTGTGTTTTCATTAGTTCAAAGTCAATGCAATGGTGTACTTTTTGTTTAAATTAAAATTAATAACTGTCTCGCATATTAAAATTATTTATTAAAATTTTGAAACAATTGAACTGTTCTTCATTCAATTGTATATAGTAGAAAAAAATATCAAAAAGAATTAAATTGTCAATACATATTTATAATAGACAGCCAGTTCAAAATTTAAATTGTTAAAGAATCATAATTAGAAGAATTAAACCCTTTCGGCCTGCTTAAAAATCATTGTTTGAGTGTTAACCAAATGGCATGTATGAAAATTGAAAATGAGTTATTCAAACGACACTAGTGTTTGGCGAAAGACAAATACGATTTCCCAGTGTTTAAAGTTTAACATGGTGTTCACAAATAAGCCGAAATGAATAGAATGTGATAAAAAGACGACAAGAGAAATAAAATAGTATTTTATTCCAGATCAAATTGTGTACTATCATTGATATGATTTGGAATACCATCTGAATTCATCCTTGTTAGTTCCCACGGATAATTCTACTAAGATTTCATTCTTGACAAAAAGCCCATGGAAATAATTGATATTGTGGAAAACCTAGGAAAAACTGCAATTGCTGTTGCATACAATTCACAGACCCTCAAGACTAAAGATAAAGCTGCTATAGAAATTGCATTCACAGGGTCCCAATATTGACAAATGCGATTGGGAGATAATTTCATTACAGGTCCTTCACTATTTTTCAAGTAGGGGCAGAGGCGAGTACATAACTAAACACTGTGAGTGACATTGGACAGACATTTATCAACTTCTGGTGTCATCTACCCTTAACACTGACATATAAAAGTATATTGTGTTTGGGGGAAAAAGTCAATTATTACTCGATGAAAAGTTTATTGTTACAGTTTGCAAGCTAAAGTTCCCATTTTTCCAGATCCAAGCCTGTAGTTTTGCTTATAATTGGATTGTGTTTCAATTGGTTTTCAAAATCCAGGGATGTAAACCAAATACCACTTGACTTCTAGTTGCTATAATTGGCTTTCTGCACACTTCCTCGTGTGCCTATTATAAGCCCAAAAGTTGAATTCAACATATCAACAACCCTGATTAAACTATAGAATGCAAAAACTATATCCAATCTAAATTCAGAATCAATTCCTCTACAGAAAACTAAGCACCTAAAAACGTTATTCAAGATAATTCAATGTGAAAACAAACACTCATTCAAGACCAAATAATTATTGAAACAACACTATTCAGAAAATGACAAGAGTAATCTCACATCATTAAGGTGGAAGTTCAATCAAATGACATGTTAGCCAAGCTAGACAAATGAATTAGGTTTGTTAGATAAAAGTCTAATAATAGAAAAGTAGAGACTAGTAACTCTGAACAGTGATATTTCATTAGAATTAAAACACAAACAATGTTTATAATTACCAACATAAAATAAATATAATGGAAGGAAAGAGTTTATAGTAGCCTAGGATGAAGGCGCAATGAACTTCTTTATAATGCGCTTTAAAACAACATAATGTTCTTTTTGCTGAAACAATCTTGTGGAGACAGATTTCCATACCCATGAACACCAATGCTCCAATATTTTAGGAACAAAATTTTTTATAAGATAAATGCAAATTGTAACTATATTGTGTATTTGGTTTTCTGCAACGATCATTTATAAGTACATAGCAGCCACAAGAAAAAAATACTATAATGTACATGACATTGTTATAGAAAAAAAGTGTAAATGAAAGATAGTGGTAGTGGGTGATTTACATAATTATAAAAACAGATTTAAAGCAGACAAATATATTTTTACTTTAAATTTTAAATTAGACATATTTTTTCAAAGGGTTTAGAGTGCATATCAGAACGATCAATCACACAACCACCACATATAAGTAACATGGCAGAATAATTCGTTTGTTTACTTTACAGATCCCCATGAATCAGTAGCGGTATTTGGTGGAGTAATCTTTGGGAGCAATGACAAGACCGCGACCCTTCCTCGCGCCGCGGTAAACGGTCTCGACGATGTCGATGAACTCCTGCTTGTCCTTGAGAGCCCAATTGATCTTGTTGTTGTTGCCAGTGCCGAGATCGATCATGATGTGCTTGTTCCTGAAGAAGAACATGACCGTTGAAGGATCGTAGAGCTCGTACATGGTGTTGAAATCCGGCACCTCCGTTATGTCCACCAGGTATATCACCGCGAAGTTCTTTATCGTCTCCGCCACCGACGCCAACACCTCATCCATCTATTCTCCCAATTTATCACAAATAATTGCAATTCAAATCGAAACCAGCACAGTTCACAATATGCAGTTTAATCAGTTTGAAATTCACAATTCAAAACATGAAATTCATTATTTAAAGCACGAAACTCAAACTCACGACATGACATGAAATTGAAATTGAAATTGAGAATTACCTGCATGCAAGTTTCGTCCCAATCGTGACCGAATCGGATAATGACGAGACGCTCTTCTTCGGCGAGGATTGCTTGATCGACGGCCCAGCCGGAGTGCAAGTGAGGCAACAGATACGACATCTTCTTCTTCTTCTTGATTTCTTGGAACCCTAATTTGAGAATCACTCTCAGCTTTCGACTCAAATGCAACAGTGGTTGGTTTTGGTTGGGACTGTAATTTTTATTCCTTCATAGTAGGTGGGTACGTTGGGCTTGAACTGATAGGTGCAGAAAGCAAATTGATGAGCCCAACTATCATTGCAGGTCATCCAATTTCGTTTAGCTGACAAAAACTTTTAATGTTCATAAAATTTAGGACTTGTTTATTTAAGGTTTTACTTTATTAAATAACAACTTTTTTTTTTCTTTATATGCTTGTTGTTATAGACTTTCAAAATAATTAAAATTCGAAACGAATCATAAACTCAATTTCTGATTATAATCAAAAGTTATTTGAAACAGTTATTCATTAAACTAATTACTTATTATACCTTAAGTTCTAATCGTGACCGCATTAATTATAATAAACAAAACAATCTTTATATCTCATATTTAATTATTTTTACTCATTTTTAATATTTTTATTTATTTTTTCTTTTATAATGATTGACTTTTAATTTCAAGGAAGTAAAACCTTTCATTTGATTTGTAATATAAAAACCTTATTACCAGTATTTACAAATAAACCTTAAAAAGAAATAGAAAATTAGCTACACAAATTTTAAAATTGAAAAAGTAAAAGTTCATACCGGTATCGATTTTAAACAAACTAGACAGCAGATTGCTTAATCCAATTCACTGTGTTTTCCATACCATTGACTTTTACAACGGATCAAAATCAATAAAAGAATCGACCGTTTTACAGTTGATGCTAGAGAGAATAGAACCAAAATACAAAATGGGAAGAGATCAATTTACAAAAATGCTCCAGGCGGAAAATCTGTATATAGGCCCAAAACTAAGCAAAAACGAAACTCACTACTTATGATCATGATAAAGTGGGCTTTCATTTACTCCAACTTTTGTATATAGATTAGCCACTACCTAATATCATTTGGTACAACATTTTGTCAAATGTCTTCTATTCATATCTAGTATTGGGAAACAATAAAGTTTACCTGCCTACAAAAATCTACTGGGACGTTTTCGTTCCCTCCTTGGCCGGTTTTGCACGTGGGAAGTAAAAAGCTCATCATCCTTTTCTTCCACAATGGTATCCATTGGTTTATCAACACAACATGTAAAACAGTCTCCATCGCTTCAACATGATATGACATTGACCCACTGTCATCAGATATGATGGTTGGCTTGCTTGCACAATGTTCTTCATTTAGTAATGCAGATCCTGTTTTCAATTTGGAAGAGCATACGTGATGTCCTTTAGGTTGACACTTTTTCTTTGGTTTGTTTCCTAGAAAGGATGCAAGGGTCATATGGTCGTCGTTATCATCACCAGTCAAAGCATTTGTATCCTCTCGGTTTCTAACTCGTCCATCAGAAACAATATTCGGCGGCACAAACAAATTTATAGTTCCAACAGTATCACATGACTCGGACGAGCCGCTTTGGTCATGAGATGGATTTTGACTTTCAACCTGCTCAGGAACATCTGTAATCCTAGAGGAGAAGGAAGTCTGACTCAATTTTTTGGTAAATCTAGATAATATCTCATTTGATTTGTTGCGTATAAAAGACGAAAGGGTCATGCTGTCCCAATCTTGATTTTCCGAATTCGCAATACAGGTAGATTGGTTTTCTGAACCCTCAATGCAAGTCTCGACCTTGTCACTACAAGATATATCCACTAATTCCTGGGGACAAATTTTACTTCTTTTTGCGTGCCTTTTGGATCTCGTGTTCTTCTTGGGAAGATCGCTGCATGCAGATTCTGCGTAGAACTCATCATCGTTGTATACTTCTGTATCTTGTACTTCTTTGGCACAACGTCGAGTTCTTTTTGCACGTTTCTTAGAGCTTGTTTTCTTGGAAACATTGCTGCATGCAATGATCAAGAATTAGAAAACAAAGGTATACCAGAATCAATATTAAATTTCAAATTATACGACCAGCATATTATACTGAAATAGTAATCCCAAGAATGGTGGCATCACAGGTGTAAAATGTAAAGAAACAAGGGGAAAATGAAAGGATAGAGGGGAGTACCTTGACTTGCGCTTCTTGGGAAGTTTTGAAGCACCAATATCGGATTTTGGAGCTAACGCAATTAAAGGCATAAAGTCATCAAGTGTAATGGTTGGCCGTTCAGATTCTCGATCAACGAAGTTACAACTAATGATAGACCTTTGCTTCTTTCTTGCTTCTTGAAGCAAAGGAACTTGTTCAGGACATAACACCTTCCATCTCCTGTTCAATGAAAAGAATAGGTGTAAGACTATAGAAATTGAGATTTTTAGATTTTAATCATTGAACTTAATTTCAACTCATACTTTCGGCACTGTGAATCAGTACGGGGAGGCACTTCTTCAGCAATCTTAGACCAACAATATCCATGCTTGGCAATTGCAGCTTCTAGTCTTAAATCCTCCTCCTCAGTCCATCCACCCCATTTCAAAGAAGGATCCAGACTATTGAGGTATCTGTCATAAGAAAGTTCAAGAACTTCAACAAACTAAGACCATAAAAAACTACGTCCCCAAAATTGTTAAACAAAATGCATATTACCTGTCCCTACACTGAGATTGGATCCGGCCAGGAACATATTTAGCTATTTGATTCCATTTCCGTCCAAAAAGCATGACTGCTACTGTTAAGCGCATATCCTCCTCTTGTGTAAAGCTCCCTTTCTTTTCAGGACAAAGGGATTTTTTCCATCTGCATCACATACAAAATGCAGCCACCAATAAACTCTAGTTCTCCAATAAACTTAACTTGATGTTAATTTATTGACCAGACACAATTGCACATATTTAACCTTTTAATATCAATGACCATATTTTCTTGAAACAGTGTCATTTCATTTTCAATATTATGTTTCTTTTTGTTTTTAACATAAAGCAACCGGTAAGAGAAACAAAGGAAATAAATAAACAGAGTCTCGAACTATTCTGAATAGATATATTCTTGTTTTCCTGTGATGAAGATATCAAAGCAAATCACTTAGCAAATTTAGATGGGGACCTATGATGAATTGTGAGAAACAAGGTACGAAAGTAACGCACTTCTTCAAAGGTTAAATATGAGGATGCCATCATTTGCATTTCTATATAATTCAACCTCCAGACATACATAAAATATCACAATCCTAAAGATGTAACTGGGAATTCTCTCCCAGTTGAAATAGGGTTGTTGTAAATTACCTAGTACTGACTAAAACAACAGGGTAGGGTATTATTGTTTTATGTCACTAAACAAATGCCCAATCTTACCTCACCCTACAGAAGAATAAATACTTCCTTTCTCAACCTTCCACTTTTCAACAATACTGCATAAACAAATTAGCTATAATGGTTCGAACTATACTGAACTGAAATAAAATAATTGAATTTGACAATCACCACAGATCATCAAGGCCACATGATAACAGCTTAAAAGATGATTCCAAAGCAAACTGTGAACTACACATAAAATGTACCTTATTTTCTTAAGTAGGGTGAAAGCCTACCGTCAAAGATTATTTGATTTCGATAATGGTCTTGCAACCATACACAAATTAAATTACAAATATAGAACAAAATTTAAATAGCTAACCAACCTATTTGAGCATTGGGTTCCTGTCCGCCGTTCTAAAACAGAAGCCACATACTGCCAATTGCCATCACCAAAATACGTCACAGCAGAATAGAGTTGAGCATCTTCTTCCTCAGTCCATTCACTATTTAGCATGGAAGGATTTAAGCTCCTTTGGAATCGTGACAAGCATTGAAATGGAGTCCTGCTTGTGCCCAATGATGCAGCAATTTCGAACCAATTCCTGATACCTGTATCTTGTACAATAAGTAAAAGGGACTTGTCCTCTTCCTTAGTCCACGCACCTTGGTTGATCAAAGGATCTTCATAATTCAACCACCTGTGGTTGCAAACCATTAAAATACAGTGAATCAAAAGTATGGAATCCAACCATTCATACATATAGAAATTATTCTATGGTCTACATAACAGACATCTGTGATAGTGACAACCATCACAGACATATTAAGAACAACCATGTTAACATCATTCCATGTACAACCCCACCTACATGATGTGTTGATCTTGAACTCCTACTGAAAGCCAAAAATGTCAAACTGACTCTGATGGTGATAGTCATAGGTGTCTGCAATGTAGTGGAAAAATATTCTTCATGGAAAGGCAATAAACGTGAAACAGTAGTCAAAGAACTGTATGGACAAGACTAAGGATACAGCACAGGTTATAATTAAGCAGCTAATCAAATCTACAATGCAACTAAGAGAGAAGTTGATCATCCCCCCAGTGATAAATTATTATTGATAGAGCATTTTAATACCCAACCCGAAGAAACAAGTTGTATACGGAAGCTACATAATTTCATCACAAGCTGACCCTATTTAAAGGGATTGCGCTTTGTCAATTTGTTGTCCCCAAACCCACCAAAACATGATTCTACTAAATCATAATACTACCTTAATCTATTCTTTCACCTACTTCATTAAAGATCAATGTTAGCAGCTCTTATATATGTTCATAGAAATAATTTGAAAACGTTCAATCCACAATGTATCAATAAAGCAGTACCAATGTAGGTAGCTAGAACAAATATGAAGCACGAGTATAGCACAATAACAGTAAAATAAAACACTTTATAATAAGCAAGAACCACCTTTTCATGCATACAAACACACAAGAAAACTTCACCAATTAGTAAAATTATACTTTGATTAAAATTCAGCACCAGTTCACCAATATCAGAAACATAAAATACTTTATCATAGAAAAGATCAAACTTTTCATGCACACGAAAACATAAATGAAAAGCTCACGAATTACAAATTATATACCTTGATTCACATTCAGCACCAGTACGGCCACCAACATACATGGAAGCTATCATATCCCAATTAACTTTAGGTAAAAATTTTCTAATCCTCTCTGGTGTGACTTCAAGATCTTTAACAGATGCAATTATATTATCCATGTCATCTGCCTCCCGAAGCAATTCCTCTGAACTGTAAAGGAGGAGGTGCATCAAGGGAAAATTCAAAACACAACAGGGGAAGGGTCACATTGGTCCAGCAGCAGTTAGTGATTCAGTAACATAGGACAAAATAGAATTGATATTACCTAGTTCTATCAATTGAAAGTGAGAGTTGAAGCACCATTTCTTGGAACTGTTGCTTAATTCCCTTCAAAAGATTTCCCTTTCTACCTTGGACCATTTTTTCCGATCTAATGAAATGGAAATCTTTCCAATACCATTCTATAATTAGCGGCATGAGAATTTTCTTCTGGGCCATAACACATTGCAGGTACCCTTTTTTGCTTCTGCCAGGAAAGAGTTAAATCAAGGATTGCCGATATTAAAATTAATCAGTGACAATTGACACTCTGACATACTAAGCTCACAAATGCTATGATACCAGCCACTAAATAGATTACAACTAAACTACCTACATGCTTTTGAAACCAAGCTTTACACTGAAACTTTTGTTTAGGGTTTTGGGAGTAAAATTGTGATTTCTCGCTAATTTTCTAAAGCATTTTTTTCTCCAGAAACACAAGGATTTTTAACCATTCCACAAAAGAACTACCTCTGTTTTAACCTATGTTCCTTCAAATGTTACAGGATTATCTTTTTTTTCCTGTACTCCATTCTTCTATTGGACTTTCCAGTTCAAATTTTGCTATTTTTTTCTCTAATTTTCAATGTTTTTTTCAACAAATTTCACCACCAGTTTTCACTTTTTGAAGGCCACCAATGTTTTTTTTACCATGAATTCCTTTATTTGTGTATTTCTTTAGTATATGTGTACTATAAATTATTTAGTCTGTGTTATCCCTGTTTCCCACTATAGTATCTTCAAAAATGACTGCCACATGCTACTACTTGAGATTGGTAACCATGATGTAGTTTTTTTTTCTTTTAATTCATGTTAGCATTTATAAGCTGTACCATATCTTGAACTTTTAAGAACCTTTCCTCTCCATTCCATTTTTATATTACCCATGTTTTCAAGTATCTAGGTTTTCACAGGAGAGAACCCTTTGTCTCCATACCTACTTCATATTACCATTCAAACTCATTAAACTGTATGAAACAGATAACATCTATAGTTCTCGTAATTAAAAAATTAAGTTTCAGGTGAAAGAGAATCTTGAACAGTATCCACTTATAAATGACTGGTACCATTATTTCATAATGAAATAGTATAAATAATAATTCAGACTTCAGTAAACTGTAAAAGCATCACACAACTAACCTTATATTTCTTTGGAACAGAAGACTTTTTTGCAGATATTAATTGAACACGTGGATCTTTTTTCAGTGATAACACATTCCCTGTTCTTCTATTGCACGAAGCCTGGAAGTCCTTAAGAATTTTGATTCTATTCCTTATCTTTTTGTTTTCCTCAATTTTAGCCTCAAGCTCAATTAACTTACCTCTAAGAAATCTCTGCAAATCCCTATTTTTCTTAATGGCATCAATAAAGCACTGAACAACAGGAGGAAAGCTCAATCTTTTCTGTGGTAATCTAGATGACTCCCCTGCATCGGGTTCAGAACTCTCAACAAATTCACTAAGCTGCATTTCAATGTTTTCAATCAACTCCTCTGTGGCAGCCTCTTTAGGATCTTGAGAAATAGGATATAATTTACCACCATCTGATTCGTTATGTGTTGAGCCATTAGCAACGTCACCCTCACAGCCCATGCTGGAGGTCTGATCCTCCTCAACCAACACTTTCTTTCCATCTTCATGCAAACCTGATATTGTTACCATGCCAAGTTTGTTACAAAAGCTAAAGTAGAACTGGTAACAAGACAATTAAGAGAATATACAAACATTATAAGGTAAAACACCAAGTCCCAGTTGACTAGAAGTAGTATGTCCTTATTAGGGAAAACTGAGGTCCGGCATTGACTAGAAACTAGAAATAGTGCCTGATAAGTGCTTATAACGCTAAATACAAGGGTTTTGAACAATGAGTTAAGTTAGGCCCATAATCTCAGAAACTTTAATCCTAAGTCATCTAAACTATGTAACAAAACCGAATTCAATGATGAGAGATTTTGTATGATGAATTAGTTATTATAAAGTTTGCATTGCAACAGAGGGAAACATGGATGGATTGAATTTGGGATCTCTCTCATACTGGAATCCCACAAGAACTACTACCGTATTCGGAATCAAAATTCAACAGCGAGAACGCACATAGGAAGCTCAAATACCTTCGTTGTAGTCGCCAAACCTTCTCATGATGGCGCGCACCGTCTCGAGGTCATCCAAGTCGTCGTCATCGTCAGACAAGGCCAAGCGGCGGAAGAACGGATAGAGGCTGGTAGAGGCTCTGCACTCTCTTGAGACATTCAAGGTCGTCCTGGCCGTCTGAGTCCGAGTCGGTGGCAACCGAAACAGTGGCGGTGCTGGCGTCAATGGGCGGGTCCTCCGACGAAACTCCGTCTTCGGCGGCAGAATTATCTTTGGCGCCTGGGACAACAATCCTGCAGGCTCGGGAGAGCGCGGCCATATCGTCCTTGAAGCCGTCGTCATCGTCGTCATCATCGGTGGAGGAGAGATTGCCGAAATCGTCGACGCGAGGAGTCATTAGATTGGGATTTCTTCTGAATTCACCAAGGTTTCTTCCGAATTTCACTCTGAATTTGGATTTCACGCAAGGGTTCTTCTGAATTTCCCGCTGCACTGATTAAATTATTCTAAAAATAATCAAATCCTATTATAATCATTTTCATGAAAGTAATTTATTTATTTAGTAAATTTAATTTTTCTTTTTTTGAGATAAAAGGAGTTATTTGAATGAATAAATTAAAATTTAAAAAATTTAAAAAGGTATTTTAAATAATTAAAGTAAAAACATTTAAAATTTATTTAAACAAATAAAAAATTAATTATTTTTCTTCATACATATTATATACATCTAAATATTATTTGAATACTTAAATTTGACTACTATTTTTTTTAGTAAATTTAAATTTTAAAATACATATTTTTAAATTAAAAATTTAATTTAAAAAAGAAAATTCTTTGAATATTTTAATAATTTTAACATTATTATAGAATAATCACATATTTAATAGATAAGAACATTACAATTATTCAAACCTAACCACAAAACCAATTTTTATATATAACGAGTTTTGAAAACCAAAAATACCTATAAATAAAATAAATTTTTGAATTATTTTTCAAACTTCAAATATACATAAGAACTAATTATTATTTATAACGCCACCTAGTACGTGCTCCATTGAAACATCATCATTTGCTCACATCAATCAGGTAGTTATTACAAAAAAGAACTACAAGTGAACATAAAAAAAATAGATGGGTAAACTAACTTTTATAAAGAAACAATCACAATTTAATTCAACCATACATAATAATTTCATTCTCAATCCAAAACAAAACTTAACCAAATTCATAACATTTAGACCTAACCATCTAGATGTGTATACTAAAGTCAAACTATGGTAAGTTATACACTTGTAGTGGTGGAATAGTCGGCTTCCCCAAGTTACCACACAAGGTTAGTCTGTTTACCACTTATGGCCAAAGAATCAAACCATAGACTAGGACCTTCTACTACTCCTTACCACATAACCCTCATTCTTTACTTGAGATAGGATGATTAATGGAGTCTCAGATAACTTCCAAGACTGAGTCTTTACTTCAATACAGCACACTACTAAACACCACCATAGAGTCTCACCATGAGGTCCAAGGAATTAAGCCAAACATTGATACCATACCAACAACATAATTCATTATTACTTTTATATCATACTTGAAATATCATCATACACATCACCATATTCATCAACCATTAACATATACAATATCCACAACAATATGATTAATCTATATAAAACATTCTAAACAAACATACATAAAACTTAAAGAAAAACCCAAAACTTCCCTATACTAGACTCAGTAGCAAGTCACCCACCCAGCGAAATAAACAAAAGCCCAGACCTGCAACACAAAGTGACGCTCAACACTACTTCTTACCACTCAACGTCCCCCAAACAAACAACACAATGCTCAGCAACTCAGAGTACCCCAGCGTTCATACACAAAGAGCTCACTATTTTCGCAACACTCAACATTTTGTAGTCCAATGGCCCTCTCAACGCCACTCCAAGCCCTTGACACCGTACCAGAAAATCAACAACTTTGATTCTTGATATATGTGTATCAAGTCATTTCCAAATGACTAAATTGGTATCCTAATACTTGTAATTGTTTGAAAAACATGTTTAAACCTTGGAAAACAACTTTGATTCTTTATATGTGTTTGCCTTTGGAGAGGCAATCGATGTTGGTTGTGGTTATGAGGAGAGCCTTGGGTGGTGTGATATGGATTGTGTAAAATGGATTGTGTTTTGAACTAGAAGAGGAGTTTGGGTTGAGTAAAGTGTACAGAAGATAGGAAAGAGAAGATTATTGTTAAGGTTATGTGTGTTGTGTTGAAGGGTAGGGTTGTGTTGGGTAGAAGTGTTACAGAGAACTAGGTGCTTCCTCTGGTTTCAAGTTGTCTATTTGGAACTCGAACAGCAAGCAGAGCCACTCCAGAAGGTCCATCTTCTTCTCCCACCGCATGAACTGATGCTTCGGGAGGTCTCTGACAGATACCTCTAGATATCGGAGCGACGGGTGGTCGTTCTAGACATAGACGAGAAAGAACTGAAACTTTTAATTTCAGTGCTTGCAATCTGGAACATCGTGTGGCGCACGCCCCAATGACAGTGCTTCAATAACTAAATAAAAAATATTTTCTTAAAGTATAAGATAGAGAAAAACCTGAAAAAGCATGCAAAAACCTGCGTTGCACAAAAAAATATAATAAAGAGAAAAAAATTTAACGTCGTTTGTATGTATTTAACGGAAGAGATTTCATTGAAACAAATTTTATCAAGTGAGAACGCAATTGACACATTTTTTAAAGGATGAACTAATTTGACATACGTGAGTGAAACTGAGGACAAAATAAGCTATTAAACCTATATTTAAATAAAATATTTAAAAAACACAAAAATAATTTAATTACAAGTAATTTAAATGTGATGTATTTTAATTTTCAATTTTTTAAAATTATTAAAATATCTCATAAGGTTACTGAATTTATTTTCTGAATGAGACATACAAGGTTATTGAATTTCGCTGAAAATTTATTTTTTGGTTATATTAGTGAATATTTTAATGTCTAGACTTAATAACAAAAGCCCGTCTAGCTCAGTTGGTAGAGCGCAAGGCTCTTAACCTTGTGGTCGTGGGTTCGAGCCCCACGGTGGGCGTTAGCTTTTTAACTTTTGTTAATATCTGCCCCAGTACGCAAACAGCCCGTCTAGCTTTTTTTTCTATTATATTTGTACATATTATGCTCAATGGGCTATTGTCTGGGCTCAATCTAGTGGCCCAATTACTCACTATAGGCATGATTCTTCATGCACTTCATATTTGAAATGTACTGATATGTAGAAAGAAGCTGCCCTCACAATATGATCCAAGTGGAATTTAATTTAATCATACTATAAGACTCCACGATAATTGTGCTTAATTTTTTTCTCATTTATATTAATTCTATATTTACCTTGATTAAATTTGCTTTCATCCATGTTAATAATTAAATTTAAACTTAACTTAATTCTATAAAATCGATTTATAATTTACATTTATCTATATAATATAAATTCATCTTATTTCTGTATGAGAATTTAAAAAATAAGACCAACTTTACACGAGAAATGGATGCTATGTTTTCCCACAACAATATAAGATATTAATCCTTCACACTGAATGAGACAAGGCAACTTTTTTGTCCTTTCTAAAACCAGGGAAGTTTCTCAGAATCTGAGAGCAAAAGTGGATGATAGCATTCAGATCCCATGTCCTTCATTTACAAAACAAAGACAAAACACAGTTGTCAGCATCCCATGCTTCACGCACACCAAATCCTTTTCTAATCTAACATCTTAGTATTTTCACATTCCTTATGCAGTATGTTTCAACCTTCTCCTTCCAACAACATCTGTCAGCTATATACAATACATCACAGGTTGGCATGCACGAGTTCATCATTTTGCTTCAATATTCAACAACAACACTATCCTATAACCTCTGACATATCCACACAAATGGAACCTTCCTTTCGACAAACTAGTACCTCAGCTGTTTCCACCATCCCAATTCCGTACCTTCACTTTTGCTTCCTCGTCTGAATCTTAGATCTAATTAGAGTCAAACTTTTAAGGTTTTCAACTGTATATATATATAATACCTCTTGAAGCACCCTATGAGAACCTATATACCATAGCCTTGACTCGATAAAGAAAAAGAACAAGTTTTCTGCAGCTTTTGATTTTCTGACACACCCTTTATCTCTTCCTCTCTAGTTATGGCAGCCCTTGATTTTGTTGCCCTAAAGGACTTGCACAATTCAGCAAATAGCCTTCTTCATTCTCCATTGGTTCGAGAAGCTTTTGTGCATGAAAGAGAAGAAAAATGGGTCGATGATGTGTCAGAGTCATCACTGAGGATGTTGGAGGTGTGTGGCATCTCAAAAGATCTTCTCTTGCTAGTGAAGGAACACCTCCAAGAACTTCAGTTCACCCTGCGCAGAGCAAGCATAGGTGATGAAAGAATTCAGGAAAAAATCTCAGCATGCAACAGGTACAGGAAGAAGGTGAAGAAGGAAACGTTGAAGTGTTTGAAGTGGTTGAAGAAGGGCATGAAGAGTGAGAGAGAAGTGAGTCCAATGAATGAACAAAAACTGGTGTTGGTGGTTGATGTGCTGAGAGAAGTAAGGGTGACAAGCATTTCCATTGTTGAATCACTCTTGTCCCTTGTTTCTTCACCCTGGTTGGATTCAAAGTCAGGGAAAAGGTCCTTCACATCAAGGTTTGTGCGTGTGAGTGTTCATTGTTCAGATGATGAGATGAGCTATGATGCCATGGTGATTCAAGGTGCAAACAAAAGATTAGCAGGTGTTAGGATGGCCATAGAAGATCTTGAGGTGGAGCTTGAGTGCATGTTCAGACGTTTGATCCACACAAGGGTCTTGCTGCTTAACATTCTTACCAAATAGGAAACTTAGTTTTTTCAACCCTTTAGTTAGACACATTCTTTCAATTACTTAATTAGATTTTTCACACCTATTCTTTCAGTTATCTTCAAATAACAAATTCTGAATCTGCAATATAGTTGAAGACTGGCAATTCTTGTGCAGTTTGTACTAATAAAAGCAATTCATTCAATTCTTATATATGTTTTATTATGCCATAAAACTCTTGATTTTATTCTAAATTATAAGGGGAAATTCAATATTAAGGGGAGGTTGAGAAAGATAAGAGGAAAAAAAGAAAAGAAAAGGAAACAAGAGAATAATAAGCAAAAGAAAAGAGAGGAAAGTGAAAAGTAAAATTGTTTATATAAAGAAAAAAGGTAAAAAGTTAGAAGAAATTCCATAATACATTTGATTGATATTAGATTTAATTTGGTGACTTTTGATTGATAATACATTTGATTTATTCATGTGATTAATTTATTCACTTTAAATAACATAATTAATATTTGTATCATTAATTAAATATAAATATAAATAAATTTAATCTTGTTAAAAATATTTAATAAAAATATTTTTATAATATTTTTATAAAAATTAGATTTTGTTTGAATTTGAAAAAGGATAAAATTGTTTAATTTTAAAAAAAATTAGAACTAGAGACAATAAAAAGTGAGACTAATGCAATTACATATATGGCCTCACAATGACACGTGACACTATTAGTGTCACGTTACACAATCTTGCCATGTGGCATAGTGTCAACTTGACATATGACAACTTTTTTTTTAAATTTAAAAAAAAAAATTTAAAAAAAAAATCACAAACTGACACATGACACCCTATTTAATGGTGTTAGTACGAAACGGATAAAACCTAATTGCTTCAATTTTTCAAAAATAGAAACTTAATTGACAAAAAAAAAAGTGAAGGACCTATTTAAAAAAAGTCACCAGAAATATATACCATATGTATGATTAAACCTTCATATTATGAAAATAATTTGATTGTAATATTAATATATAAAAAAATAATTTATGAAATAATTTTAAAAATTTGAATTAAAAAGAATAATTTTTCTTGAAATTAAATTAAAGTTAAAATAAATTTTAAATTAAAGTTAAAATAAATTTAAAATTAAAATTAAAATATTATAAAACTTTAATAAAAAATATTTTGTAATAAGTATATTAAAATAAATTATCAAAATTTAAATTAATTAATTTTATTTTAATTATTTATCTTTTAAAATAAACATATATAAATCTATCTATAAATAATAGAAATAGAACCAACACAAGAAAAACTTTTAGCACTTGATGTAATAGAGAACATATGGAAGGTCTTGAACTTGTAGATTGTGAAGAGGGTAACTAGTTCATGTACTTAACTTCTAAGGAGGACTTAGACTATATTCTATTTCTAATTTCAAGGCAGATAGTTTAGTCCGAGTCACTAAAACCCTTAATTTGGATGTCGATCGATGTTAGTTGGAAAGAAAAGACCATGCCCAAAATTAACCTTTATGTATTTGAGAATATGTTGAATGACTTTATGATGATGTATAGTTGGACCTTGAACAAATTGGCTAAGTGAATAGAAAATTTGATGTCAGGTCTAGATTAGTAAGATAAAGAAGCTTTCTTATTAAATATCGGTAAGAGTATGTGTTGTGTGTAGGTTCGTTGACATAAAAAAGTGCCTTTATGTTGTTCATGAGAGGAGTTTGACATGGTTTGTTGTTAAGAATTTCACTCTCATTCAAGATATCCAACACATTTTCTTTGACACAATTGAATACCCTTTTTAGTCATAGCCACTTCAAAGCCCATAAAGTACTTCAGTCTCCCAAGGTCCTTAATTCTGAAAGTCTAGAGTAGCATACTCTTAGTTTTTGTAATGACACCCATAGAATCTCTAGTCAATATCACATCATCTATATACATGAGTAAAATACCAAATGTGCTAGGAAGACAAAGCCAAGGTTTATAAGAAAGCAAGACAACTTTGCAAACCACTGACGACTTGCTTGTTTGATCCCGTATAAAGATTTAGTTAGGTGAAAAACTTGCCCTTGCTTAGGAAGGTTTAGTGGAGGATTCATGTAGACTTCTACATCAAGTTCCCCATGTAAAAATGCATTGTCCATGTCAAGTTGATGTAAGTGCCAATTTTCCGAAACTACAAGAGTTAGGAGGATTCTCACAGTAGTTAGCTTGTTGGCTTAATGCGAATCAATACTATAGCATGCAAAATTGCATATCCCCAAGTAGCCATTGGAAGATTAGCTTTCATAAGTAATGGTCTTCTAACAAGTTCTAGAAGTTTTATTAATGATTCTGCAAGTCCATTTTAAGTATGAACATGTGCTACTTATTGCCCAACTTCAATTCCAATTGACGTACAATTACAATACTCATGAAAATTGATGCATATTGGGCGAAGTTAAATGAGCTTTTTACATTAATGAAGCTTCAAACTACTCAATTTAAAACTCAAAAGAGAGAATTTGGTGTTCTAGTACAACACTAGGTGTCATTGTAGTGTCGTTGGGTGCAAGTTGGATAAAAGGCACTAACTTAGCCAAAATTGAACAATACTTAGTACCACTGGACACAACCAAGATAGTGAACTCACTGACCCATTGGCGATCAGTGTCACTTTTGTATCACCAGGATCCTGTTTATAGACCGAAGTAATGTTGGGAAACTTGAGATTTTTGCTTCACTAAGCGTCGAATTGAGCTGAAATTTTTACAGCAAGTCCTAAACATATGAGTATTCTCTTTAACCAGTCAAATATTGAATTAGAGGTTTGTAGTTTGAGAAATTTTTCTAGTAAGGTTTCCGTAGATTAGGTTGTTGACAACTTTGACCTTTGCTACTTGTTTGGTGCATACCTTTTTTTATACTTACTCAATTTGGTTGATTGCTTTTTGCGTTATGTTCTAGATTCAATTATATTTAATTTCAATATAAGAAAATAATTTTATGAGTTTTGTACAAGCTGCAATTTATTTCTAAAATTGCAAAGTGTTTGTACCAATGTTGTCATTTTGTATCTTCAAATACTTGTGAGGATTTGTATATTAATTTAGGATTCATTGAAAGAGTATGAACCATTTAGGTGATGTATAAAAGTTGGATTCAATGTTTGATGAAGAGTGAAACTTTGAGCACCAACATGTGTGGTTTTATTCAATAATATGTAGAATACAATGTTTATAATAACATCCTTAACGAGACACATGCTAGAAGTGTGAGAGAATATTAAATCCTTGTATGATTTTAAGTCTAGCAATACTAAATTGCATTTGTTGAATTCCTTGTAGAATTTAAGGTACATAAAGAGTTCTTCCATGTCAAATAACTTGAATGACATTTATTAATTGGTCTTAGATCAACTGTAAAAAATGGGTGTAAATTTTGAAGATGAATTTTTGGAACTATGGCTAATTTCACTAGAGTCTTGGAAGATATTTCAAGTTTCAATTACAAACTCAATCCTTAATGGCATTGCTTCTTTCTAAATAACAAAGAGTGATACTCTTAAAGAATATATGAGAAGGAAGACACATGGTTCTCCATCTTAATTTTAGGTGTTTGTCACAAAAAAAAGAAGGAAGAGATGTTAGAGAAAAGAACTCAAAAGTGGTTGAGAAAAGAATAGGAGTAAGTCCAAGTCAAAATACAAAGTGTCATTATTGTTGCAACCAATATATTGTTTTAAGCGGAAAAAAAGGAACAAAGGCAAGAGCAAGCAAAAAGAGAATGATCATGATGATAATTATAATACCACTACTACTACTTATGGTGATCTTGTTCTTCTTTGTTATTATGAATATGATAGTCTTGTATCAAATAAAAGCATGTGGATAATATTGGTGATATAATGCATGTTACACTGTGAAGAAGTTTTTCACATCTTACACTTATGGTGATTATATGGTAATGATAATGTGTTAAAGGTTGTTGATATTAATGATGTTTACTGACATAAAAAAGTGTAATTACATTTACATTTTTACTATTATTAATGAAGAAAATCTATTTTAACATTATTGTTAGAATCGGAGCAAAATAAGTAAGTTAACCTAAAGACTCAGTCAATATACTAATTTTTGTACTTATAAACCTATAATTATACAAGATAATACTATATATTCGGTCATACATTTTATCCGAATTAATCTGTTTCGATCTGTGACCAAATATAAAATTTTATACTAAAATAGATTCAGACGAGATCCGTATTATTATTTTAATTATTACTAGAGAAAAAATTATCTATCTAAAGTAAACTTGAAAGAAAATTACCTAATTTAAAAACCAAATATACATATATTTATGTAGAAATAAAATGAATATTTGTTCTAGGTATACCATATATGTGTGCATTGGTTGAAGAAGAGAAGAGATGAGATGAGGAAATTCTAGATGAATTTATTTTGAATAGTTATAGTGTGGAATTTGTGAAGGGTGAATGAAGTTGAAGTGTTGCCATTATGGTTGTGACGCATGTCCCAACCCCAACCTGCCACTCTATAAAACCTTTTCCTCCCAACCGACACCCCTTCACACAACTCTTTTCAGTTTCACAAAAACTATACATATCACTATCTTCTCTTCTTCACCTATCTATCTATCTATCTATGCCTCCAAACTCTTTCTCTCTCTCCAAAATCTCTTCCTCCACCATGCAACCTCTCACCAACTTTTTCCAAGATTACACCTTCCTCCTTTTCACCTCCTTCTTCTTCTTCCTCCTCCTCCTCCCCTTCCTCCAATGGTGGCACCACCATAACCACAAAAAACTTCCCCCTGGCTCCATGGGTTGGCCCTACCTCGGAGAAACCCTCAAACTCTACACTCAAAACCCAAATTCCTTCTTCTCTAACCGCCAAAATAGGTACATCTATATACATATAAACATCTGTGTGTTAATGTTTTTGTAAATATACGAGAATGTTTGTGAGTTGGGCGGTGCATGTCAAAACATGTATGTCCTTATGTCTTTAACAACATATACTATTTATAGAACGTGTGAAAGTGCATTTATGATGATTTTGTGTGGTGAAGGTATGGCGATATATTCAAGACAAACATATTAGGATGTCCATGTGTGATGATATCGAGCCCTGAGGCAGCTAGGACAGTCCTTGTGACTCAGGCACATCTCTTCAAACCAACATACCCTCCCAGCAAAGAGAAGCTCATAGGACCAGAGGCTGTCTTCTTTCAGCAAGGTGCCTATCATTCCATGCTCAAGAAGCTCGTTCAGGCCTCCTTTCTGCCCTCCACAATCAAACACTCTGTCTCTCATGTCGAGCAAATTGTTATCAAAATGGTTCCTTCTTGGACTAACAAAACCATCAACACCTTGCAAGAGATGAAAAAGGTATCTATTCTATTCTTCATATTAATGAATATTCATTTTATTAATCTAATTTTATAAAGTTTTACTTATTTAATTAATTTTCTGGAATTAAATTAGATTTAAATTTACTATTTTTATAATACATGAACTGACAACAACATCTCCTATCGATATTTTCGTTAAAATGACTAGGATTATTTATTTTCTTTATAATTGGTGACATTTTCAATTAATACAAATATAGGTTTCTCTAACTCTAGTATTCACACCAACATTGTTTATGGTTACACAAATAATAATAATAACAATTATTATTATTATTATTTATGTAAATCAATAATAGTAGTTAATACAAATAGATAGTTAAAAATATCTTTAGTAGGTTAACCACTTTTTTGTCTTTCTTTAACAATATAAGTGGTTCTGCATACATTTTACATTTTTTTTTTGTCAAAATAAGTGGTCCTGCATACCTTTAATTATACAGGAGTATATTTGAGAAAAAAAAAAAGAAGACTTTTGTTTTGAGGACACAAACATTATCATTTCTGAAGAGCAGGGAATCATGATAAACATTTTCTTCGTTTGATTTTGGTCGTATGGGAAAAAATAATGAAAAAAAATGCGATAAGAAAAATATTTGAAAAAGAATTACTTACTTGATCACGTGGACCAAGAATCTAAATTATTATTATTTTTTTTTTTTTTGAATTAGTATGCTTTTGAAGTAGCAGCAATCTCAGCCTTCGGTGAGATAAAGGAGTTGGAAATGGAAGAAATCAGAGAGTTATATCGTTGCTTGGAGAAAGGCTACAATTCTTATCCATTACATCTTCCTGGAACTTCCTATTGGAAAGCAATGAAGGTATCAAAGTCAATTATAATGATAATAATCATTATTGTAATAATAATAATAATAATTATTATTATTATTATTATTATTATTATCGAAGATTGTTAGATATATAGTACGAATAATTTTGATACGAATTGATTACGAGAGATATTTTCCGTACGAATCATTATGAGACAACGTGGGAGTATTTTATGTAGTTAAGGAATAAGTTAAAAGAAGTAAAGTTAAAAGTGGGACAAAACAAAACCCACCATCTTCATCTTCATCGTTAAAACCTTTAGTAAAACATTTCTCTTATCTTAAAGTTCCATCTTTTATACGTAATTACCATGATGTTTGTTCATAATATTGAAAAGAGAAAATCTGTGTGTGTTTGAAGGCAAGGAAGCATTTGAATGAGAGCATAAGAAGAATAATTGAGAGAAGAAAAGTGGAGAGTTCAAAGTATGGAGGAGGACTATTGGGAGTTCTATTGCAAGCAAGATCTTCACCGTCGAGATCAAGATCAACATCTTCAAGATCTTCATCATGTGGTGAGGAGAAGAAGGTGTTCATGGAACTGAGTGATTCTCAAATAGCAGATAATCTGATTGGTGTGCTATTTGCTGCACATGACACCACAGCAAGTGCCCTAACATGGGTCCTCAAGTACCTTCATGACAACTCCAATCTGTTGGAAGCTGTGACGGTCACATTACTATTCTATTCTTTTTTCTTTTATAATTTTTTTCAATCTCACACATGTCATACACTTGTAATATCTCAATATATATATATATATATATATATATATATATATATATATATATATATATATATATATTGTCTTTAAACTATTTCATTTTTAAACTAAATTATAAAGAATTTAATTTTTTTTATTTTATAAATGTCGTCTAAAATTATTGTTTTTAATAATTACGTGATAATTCCATTATTTACTCTAATATATATAATCTTCGCATACTTCTTATTAAAAAAAAAATTACATAACTTTTATAACGAAACACAATTTTTTTTATTTATTAGCTGTATAATTGTGTACGAAAAGAATATTTTCAGTCAACCCTTTTGTTGAATCTTCTATAGTATTTTAATTTCCATAACCTTTGAGTGTAAATTGCGAAAATTTAGATTAAATAAGTTTTTGATACATTAAAAATTAATCGGTGTTAAAATTGATGTCTTTAGAATATGTGTGTTTTGGTATTTCGTACATGATGAATGCAAACAGACAAAACTATCACGATAACATGGTTATTTTTTAAAGTAACAAAAAATGATTTTTCAAGTGTTAATATATAATCAATCACTTTTATTTTCATTCAGATAAGCTTACTTAAAAAACCAATTTTCAGATAATTATTTTCATTTGGGTACACTAAAAACTGTTTTTTTTTTCAGAAATTACAGAAATAAAATATGTTTGTCAAGGAAAAAGTAAATATTTTAAAAGTTTAAAGGTAATTTGAGAGAAAAAACTGCTAAATATAATATTATAAGAACCAATAAATTTATTTTAATAATTACTTATGACGGAAAGAAGATTCTTTGCATTATTTTTGGATACACAATTTACTGATTAGAGTGGCTGATTTCCATTATTTTCTCTGTAAATTTTAACTTTGCAGAGAGAACAAGAAGGAATAAGAAGCAAACTAGCTATGGAAAATCGTGGACTTTCGTGGGATGATACCAGGCAAATGCCATTCACAAATCGGGTATCTATGATTGTTTCTTTTTTTTATTAATCAGTAATATAATTTTCCTTTCTTTTCTGAAAAAAAAATGACTTGGTTTGGTCAGCATCAAATTATTTTTTAAATGAAAAAAAATGTCATCGATTTTGTCCACTTAAAATCACTTGGAAGACATTAATTGACATTGACAAAGTTGATGTTACTGTTTTCTTTATAATTTTTTTATAAGTAATTTAATGTTACCATAAGTAGAAAATATTAGATATGACATTGATTCCATTTTTTCACTTCAATAATTTTTTAAAAGGTCTTTTTCCTTTATACTTCTATACATACTTATAACTAGTATTTTCATTTAAAAGTGTAACACTCTATATATTTGCTATAAATGAAAGAAAAACAATGTATAGTGGATATATTTTGTACTAGAAAATGAAAAATAATTTTAAATAATTACATTTAATTAACAGTTTGTGTGAACACAAGTAGAAGTATTTTTTTTTTGTGGTAAAATGGGAAAATTTAAATCTCAGTCATGCATGATTAATTTTCTAATTAAAACATCATAAAGGGTGTTAAATAGTTATAAGATGCATTGAAGGAAGTGAAAAATTCAGGTGATTCAAGAAACATTGAGAAGTGCAAGCATTTTGTCATTCACATTCAGAGAAGCAGTGACAGATGTGGAGTTGGAAGGTTACACAATTCCGAAAGGTTGGAAGGTCCTTCCACTCTTCAGAAGCATTCATCATTCTGCTCACTTCTTCCCTCACCCAGAGAAGTTCGACCCTTCAAGATTCGAGGTAATATATATGCACAAAATTTGTTATTATTAGTAAAGATGTTTGTTGTTGTTTCATTTTAAGAATAATATTAGTGTTCTGTTTTTTTTAAGAAGATGCATCGAAGAAGTAGAACAAAATATCTATATATGTAAGAATACGTTGAGAATTCAAGAGTTCAAATATCATAGTATGTAAGAATACGTTGAGAATTCAAGAATTCAAATATCATAGATAGAAATGATAAAGTAAAATATTATATAAAAGTGAAAAATTTATTAATAAATTATTTTAAAGCTTTCTGGTTTTTGATAGAAAGTAGTGTTAATTTCTTGTGTAATTAGACTGAAGCCTTATTGGTATTATGTAGGGATGATAAAAAGAATTTGTGTTCGTGGATATCCACGAATTATGGGTAACAGTATTTTAATATCTATTTCTAAACAGATCGGGTATGGATAATATATTATCCATATCCGTATATATCTACTACTCGCAAAAAATAATTTATATTTTATTAATTTAAATTTAATTTAAATTAACATTAATTTATATTTTATAAAATTAAATTTAATTAAAATTAAATTTTAATTTATATTTAATTTAATTTATATTATATTTAATATATTTTTTGTAATTTTATTTTAATAATTTATAAAAATATCTTTTTAAATATTTGTGAATATTTACGAGTATCCATAAATATCGGTAAATTTTAAAATACTTATAAATATTTTTTAGGGATTTTAAAATACTTACAGATATTTTTTTACGAATAGTGAATGAACGTGAATTTTGTTTTTCGGATCGGATTGTTGTTCGTATCCGAATTGATCCGTTATCATTTAATATCGTGTGTCTCCAGTAAAGTTTATATTTTATCTTTATGTGAGAAACATAAGGTTATGAATGGTTAGATTATCCTGGCGTGAAGTCCCTTTCATTACCTATTTGAATCTTCCTCTCTTCTAAGGTGAATGATTCTGTGTTTTGACAATCTGGCGAGTATCAGAGGCACGTGATATCAGTTTGTAGGATAGCACAACACAATAATTAATTTCATTGTTTGCTCAACACCAGACATCCATGCATGCATGTATATATATTCATAAATGGTACTAGGAGAGACAGATGTATGTATATATACATATATACATGGATGTATGTATATGTAGGTGAAAGATGATGAGGTGTTTGAGTTTATGCAGGTACCACCGAGACCAAACACATACATGCCTTTTGGAAATGGTGTCCATTCTTGTCCAGGCAGTGAGCTGGCCAAGCTAGAACTTCTTGTCCTTCTCCATCATCTCACACTTTCTTACAGGTTTCTCCCTCCTAACCATAAATATCATTCATCATCATCATCTCATCAACCTTAAACATCTCAAATTTTAGGTTATCTCCTTCAAATATGTTTCCATATTTACATTTGTTGTTAACAACTCAAATTAAACCTAACTCAACTTTAAGAGAATGTGTCTAACTTATTATTACAAAATTAGTTTTTAAAATCAGATTTTTATTCATTTATATATTTATGTATTGTAAATAATTTTTATTTTTAATTAATGTAAAACGTCTAAGACATTTTTTTAATCGATATATATATATATATATATATATATATATATATATATATTTATCATGTGTCTAAATATTAATAAAATGATTTAATAAAAACTTCATAACAAAAGAAATAATAAACTTAACAAATAATTGTACTAAACTCACCTTATCACCCTATTTTCACGTTATTACACCGTTTTAATACCATGTTAAAAAATAAATTTTAAAATTATGTTTAATTTTACAAAATTAATTTATAAAGCAAAATTCCTATTCACTCATACAAGACATGTTGGTTCAATGTTTCCTCCAATATATTTTAAGGAATAAGGAATTTTTTATAAAGTGTTTAACTTTTTATTTAACTTAAAATCTAGACTCTTTAGAAGCAAGTTTTGAACGAACTTTTTGCTAAGCAAGTTCGTCAGCAATGATAGAGATCGACCATTACATGGAAGATTGATAGAGGAAGGTGGTCCTAATTAATTATGTAGTGCTTCTGCATGTTCCTTAATATGTGGAAGTGGTCCTCTTAAAAAAAGAAAAGGGTTTCTTTTAGGATATGAATATTTTATATATTCTTAGGGATCTCATCAGTAGCCATGTATTTCATACGTATACGTGGCACACATGCATGGTATTCTTGCCAAACGTATTCGTAAGACTCTTGCACATGTAACTCAGAGTCATCTTCTAGATTCAGAATATTGAAGAAAGGTCTTCCTAAGTATATATATATAGCTACAAAAATTGCTATGTATTGTGATCGCCTTTTATTTTTTAAATTAAGATAATCATCACATATTTATGAACAAATCTCGCATACATATAATACCCTCAAAAAATGTTGAGGGAATAATAAAGGACAAAAATTCATGTTTTCGGAGAGATGATAAAAGGTAATAATTTATTCAAAATAAGTTTAATATATATATGTATGATGATATTTTAATATGATGATGATATATGTGATGTTAATTTACGATTCATGTTTGGTTGTGCTTACCTTTTAGAGAAATAATTGTTTATTTGAAAAAAATCTCAAAAAAATAAAAAATAAGTGATTATTTCTTCAAGAACATAATTAATATATATATATATATATATATATATATATATATATATATATATCTAAAATGAAATTAATTTAGTCTTTCAAAATAGGTGATTTTTATGCTATTTAATATTATAAAAAAACTAGATTTTTTGAAATATTTTAAAGAATGAAAATAACTAGTATAATATGAAAGGAATAAAAAAATTATTCAAAAGGAAAAGCCCCTTTTTCATATCCACTTAATCAATGAACGTGACTTCACATTGATCTTTATTTATCTGGACCAATCAGGATTAATTGTCCTTTAGTTTCTGAAGCAAGCTTGGTCCAGAATTACTCGTGTATATATATATAGATATAGATATATACTAAAAACTTCACAGTCATAGCACACAGTGAATGATATATATATATATTATGTGCATGAATGGAAATAAAATTAGTCCACGCAATTAGCTAGGGTTGATGAAATGAGAACAACACATGTGGAATATTATTGGTGGCAGGTCTGACAAACAAAGACAAAGTCCATAATGTTAGCATGCAGTCAAATTTCAATGGAACAAGTTTTACTTCACACCACACATGTCTCTGCACAATTACACACCACATCATATCTAATATTTCACCTACACATATCTTCTCCTCATCACCCTCTTTCATTCATTTGAATGTGACCCTCACCCACTTCACCATTTTGCTCTTTCCTTCCAAAAATTCTATATCTAAATACTAACCATTTAGAGAATGTTACACTCTGGACTATATATGCCTGCACATTAATTTTTCACATCATGCCTTTGTCAATTTCATGATTTCCATCATTTATGTTATTTGTTTCGGGTAGGGATTGAAATCCCTTACTCAAAACATTCAAAGTTATTCTGAAGACCGGATAAGCTTTCTAAGGATCCTCTGTTATCTAAGTTGCATTGTCTTTGATTTATGTTATTTGTTTATGTTATTTGTTTCGGATCATTTATGTTATTTGTTTCGGGTAAGGATTGAAATTCCTCACTCAAAACATTCAAAATTATTCTGAAGACCGGATAAGTTTTCTAACGATCCTCTGTTATCCAAGTTGTGCGGTTTGTTTTCTCTTCTCCTTGTCTTGGCATGGGGTGGATACAACTTCTAACACTCAAATCAATGATTTACTCAACTTAAACAAAAAAGAGAGCAAACGATCAACGTAACTTGGATAATAAAGAATTATTAAGAAACTCATCCGGTCTTCAAATAACTTTTAAGTGTTTTGAGGAAGGGATCTCAGTCCTACCCAAAACATTATAATTATTCAATATTTTGGTATTGGACAATGCACATGTTAACACTCATATTATATCAGTATATTTTGAAGTTATAAAAATAGTTTTTTAATGGGAAAAGTGTGAAGTTGTGAAAGGGATTTTGTTGTTATTTTGATGGTTGATTTAGGTGGGAAGTTGTGGGGAAAGAGGATGGAATACAATACGGTCCATTTCCTGTGCCAAAACATGGATTACCGGTGAAGATAATCCCAAGGAGAAAGATATTTACGTGAAGTTGCAAACTTAGACTTATGGAGAATCATCAATTCACAACATGTTAAGAAAGTGGGGCCAAAGCAATTTGTCCCCAGTCAAAATAATGAATATTTATTTTTTATTTTTTATTTTATCTTTTTCCATCTTTCATTTTGTTGTAGAGATATAAAGATTCCTAATTGAATCTGGCCTTAAAATTCACTGTGCATGATCAATTTGTTTGTGCGGAAAAAAAATATGTACAAGTAAATAAACTGTTCAAAATTGGAAATATATGTGAATGCTGATTATATAACTTCGTTTTTTTTATTAATTTATAATATATAAGTGAGTGTAATTTTTTTTATTAGTATGAATTTTTGCGAGAGAGATGATTGGTGATGATATTTAGTATAAGTGGGTGGTCTTTGAGCAACAAGAAAAAGGGGTGCGTGGCCAAATTAGAATGTTGTAATGTAATGTAAAGGGAGACAAAAATGAAGCTAAGATGTTAAAATCTCAGTTGTCATTTCCATGGGAGAGAAAAGAGAAAGTTAAAGAAAAAACCAGCAATCCACAAACACATCGTATGGACACAAATGATCTTACAATTGGTTTGTGAGATAAGATATGAAATGGTCTGTCTCATGTTACCATTCATGATAAGTTATGAAAGATCCATGATTTTCAAACATCCTCCACCCTTTGCATTTTCCTTTATTATGTGGATCTTCACACAACTTACTATCAAATCAAACTCTTCTTGCATTAAGCCTCCTATCATCATGCCAGCTTGTAATACATAAAACTACAATACACATAATTCATCAATTTGTCTTTTTTATGAACAAGAGAGATTTACTTGAGCAAAAAAAAAGTAATAAATACAACTATTCATGAGAAATTTAATCAATAATATATATATATATATATATATATATATATATATATATATATATATATATATTAACTTTTTAATTATAGTATGTACAGTTAGAATTCAAGCTAAATTGAAAATTATATATTTAGTAAAAATAGTAAGATAAACCATATATAAGTAAAAATTTCATAAATTTATTATTTTAAAATTTTGAGTTGAAAATAATATTGTGGTCTCTTGTTTGGTTTATTACTCCGTGATATAAAATCTCTTTTCAAAAAATCCAACAATTATTTCACAAATTGAGAACAAATATTTATAATTGGATTTCACATTCTAATATTTGAAGTTAATTCCTAGTTGAGAGACATAGTATTGTGAGTTCAATTGTTAAAAATTGTTGTTTGTTTGAATTAAATTTTGAAATTTATATAATTGGATTTAGTTTTAATTAAATTGTATGCTTAAATTAGTTCTATTAATATAGACCTGATTCATTTTATATTAACTATTTAGTTTTGTAAGATTCGGGAAAAATAAGTGTCTTAGAAATAAGATGGTTTTTTGACTTTGGTATTTTTGTTTGGAAATTAGTGTTATTGAGTGTACACCCTTGTTAGAACATAATTGTTATATTATTTTATTTATATTTTGGCTTAGGAAAAATAATAAACTTTTACCTTTAGTAATTAGGTGTAAGATATTAAAATAAGGAGGTGTATGTAGAAAGGAAAAATATGCAAATTAAATAATCTCCAAATTTAATAAAAAGATATTATTTATATAAATCCTTTTGAAGATTTAGTTATTGTTATTTTAAAAAGTAGTTGAAAGAAAATAGAAGATATAATCTTAAGATTAAAAGAGATCTTATTATTATAAAATGATATTATTAGATATTGTTATATATTCTAAAAGATATTTTTAGATATTATTATATAGTTAATTAAAAGATACATTAAGATATTATATATAATTAAATATTATGGTTAGATAATAATAATATATATTGTTGATAGATTTATCATAATTAATTAGAGTAAAAATATTAAGATATAATATATTATCTAAAGACTTATCATAATTAAATCGACAAGTCTTTCAACACAAAAATTAGACGAATTTATTCATACATTGATTAGATAAGTATATTGATACACACTAGACGAGTTTAACAATATATATTAGACAAATATGTCCATATATTGATTAGATAAGTATAAGAGAAAACATTAGATGAGTTATTCCATAAATTGATTAGATGAGTCTAAGAATATACCATAAATGAGTCTGTTAAGACACATATTATATGAGTTTATTAATACACATTACATAACTTTATTAGTTATCTGATTAGACGAGTCTTGCAATATACATTAGATAAATTTGTTTATATACTAATCAAACAAGTTTTACAATACATATTAGACCAATTTATCAATACACAAATTAAATGAATTTAGCAATACACATTATATCATTTTTTTCATACATTGATTTATATTTTTAGTTAATTTACTCTACATATTTTTGTATATCCTTTATATTTTTAGAGAGTGTACTCTAATTTTGCACGTGTTTTTATCTTTTGTACTTTTACAAAATCTATTACTTAGACATATTGATTTTCTAGACCTATAAATCATTTTTCAAGTTAATTGTATTAAAAACTTAATTATAAACTTAAAAATATTTATTATCTCTTTTCTTAATCGATGAACCTCTTTTAGTTTTAAGCACACGAGCAAACATCAACCCATGTGTAGGCATGGGTTTAAAACTAGTTACCAACTAAGAAAAACACAAAAAGGACAAAGGGAAAAATTGTATTAAAAAAATTAGAAGATTAGGAGAATTTGTTAATCTGAACAAGTATACTTATCCATCTCAAATCACTATCATATGTTTTTTATGGGTTTAATTAGTTATTTGGCTTGTTTTCGCTTAAAAATGTTAAGTTGGTTCTCCAGTTTCTTTTAGTACCAATTTGGTTCCGATTGTAAAATATTGACGCGGTCTTTTCTTTAAATTTGGTCTTAGTTTATGAAAAAATGATGCAATGAATGAAACTCTTAACATTATAATCTATATTGTTAGTATAATTAACATAATCCTTAATCTTTTTCAAGAAATTGAACAGAAAAGATCAAACTGCATCAACTTTTATAAATTAAAACCAAATTAAGACTTTAAAAAACTAGAAAATCAATTTGACATTTTTTAATGAAAACAAAAACCAAATAACTAACTAAACCTTTTTATATTATATTAATTTTTTAACCAATAAATATTAATTAACATAATGGACACATGATACCTTCATAAAATAGTGATATTTTACTTTATTTTAAATTTGATTAGAAATATTTGAAGACACTAATGAATAATGGAAAAAAGAATATTTAACACTAAAGGTTCCCCTAAAATGATTTATCTATAAATAAAAATTACAAAAAGTTTAACACTAATTAAAAATACAATTATAAATACTCTAAACATGCATGTTTATCCTCAAAAAAAAATTAAAGTTTATATGAAACATTATGCTAAGATTTTGTGTATTTATTACGACACAGCTAATAATTTTATGAAACACTTATACTTTAGTAAACTAACTTCGAAATTTTGAAGCTAAATTTTCAACATCCAACTAATATTAATGTAACTGTTCAGTTTTGCTAAAGTTAGTCATAATTGATGAAGGAAATCTACATGTATGCTAGTTCTTCAAATAAACAACCCCTCAATAAAAATAAAAAGGTGTTGGATGTAAGAGAGAAAGATGTTCAGAAAAACTATGCCAAGGTTCACTAAAGATGTAACAGGCAGCACAAGTGAGAGAAATCAGAAGCCATAGAAACATGCTAGACTCTGGGGTTTCCCTTACCAGGTTGTAAGAGGATGATGGATGAGTGTGACGAGTCATTTATTCATTATTCAGTTTAATTGAACCTGAAATTTTGGACATCACCTTCAATTCAATTTTGTCTTCTAGAAAACATAGCAACAAAATCAATCTCGAAAAAATTTCACCATCCTTGCTGAGTCAACACAAATAACATCCGAATAAGGATTACAAGAACAAGTTTGTATAAGTGTTGCTCAGCATCCTTGCTGAGACAGAAACAAGGGAATTCTGAATTACGAAGTTGTTCGGATGTTTGGATGATTGACTAACTCCATCTTCTCCTGTCCTCTTCTTCATCCACTGGAATATACCATTCTGGTCTCCGCTTGGTGTTGCTCAGCCTGTAATTGAGAAGGAGTTCCTCATCTTGAAGAGGCCTAGTAGCAACCAGAACAAGAGTTTTCAGTAATGGAACATGTGATCCACTAATTTTTGACCCTCCCTTGAACCAAAAGCTGCCAAATCTCCTCATATTTACCTCTGCATTTCCAAACAACAAATTTGGAACGTAGACTCTCATGTCGCTTTCAGTCAATGGAAAGTCATAGGGGCAAATCATGACATTTGGTTGCACCCCTTTTGGAGGGTGATTGGCAAAATGAGCTAAGGCTAATGGGTTTCTACGCTCAATCACTTCAGCGTTATCTCCTTTGTAGCCTTCCAAAGGCTTACTAAGTAGTTTCCAAAACCTTTCTGAACCTCTCTCAGGCTCAGCTCCTTTCACATCAGGTTTGATTTCTCCAGATTTCCAACCATTCCATAGTTCTCGGTTGTCACCTCCACAACCCCAAGGTTGACCATTGATGACATTCCCATCATATCTTGTAATCAAATAAGGGTTCAGTGCATCAACCTTCGGATACCCTGGAATATAACGGTAATAAGCTGGAGAGTAGACTATGCCCGGATAAAAGGCCACCACAGCACCAACATCTACTGTGCCATCTAAGAAAAGACCTTGGCCAGCATCCTTGTGAGGTATCTGAGAAGGTTTGACATTAACAGTGTAGCCAAGTTGATTTTTTAAATTTTGAGAAACTTCAGCTCGGCTTAATGGTATTGTCTTGGGGGCAGCTGCTCCAAAAGCAAGTGGCTACAGTGAACAAGTAAAAAGGAGAAAATATCCCAATAATATACGAAAGTATAAATGAATAACTTAAGGTAAATTATCACTAAAATAGGATATTTTTTGTACCCTTTTTTGTCTGAAGGAAGATAAACAGCATAAAACGGTTATGCAACAATTTAGAGGTCAGTGTTGAAACTTTAAATTACTTGACATGTCAGGTTCGTGAACAATAAATATGAGCATTTCTCATACAGATCAATGATATTTACATTTACATAAATTTAATTATTAGGTAGAAACAAATATCAGCTGCACACATCCATGGCTTCGCATTCATAGAGCCTACAAGAAACTGTGACCCACAAAAAAGAGAGTAACAGAGTATGCTCTGTCATGCTATGTATGGCTCTTAAAACACAAATCACATCAAGGATGCGGACATTCTGGTCAGTAAAACATGGAAATATGATGACACTTTAGTGCTGAAGTGTTAAATATATCAGTGTTAAACAGACACGTTGAACCTAGCTGTTAATTTCTTTTCCTAATGCTCACCAAGATTGCATAAGTATGCAGAAAGGAAAGGAGGTGCGGGTCAAACTCACCGAGTTCATTCTGGACTGGATTACTCCTACCCACAGCAAAACTAAGGCCACTTCGGTGAGGCACCGTGCTTTCTGGTTCATGTTCATTTACCTTCTTTTCTTTTGGAAGTAGAATTTCATCCATGAAAGTGCAAAATGTTTTAATTTGTGAGTGAACATTTTCTTGTACTTGCATTTGTTGATCAGCAAACGAGGCTTTACCAGCCATTTCAATAATCTCTTCGGCACGTGCTTCATCAGCATTCTTTCCTAGACGATTATAGCTGGATATTTAAGTCTTTGCATGAGCAAAATATGCCGATATGTTAAGAAGGAGAAGTATCACATACACAACGACTTATCTGTCATAAATCAAAGATCTAAATATCTTGAAGTCTCAAGGAATTGTACACTGACCTTAAATAAAGGAACAATCGGTTAATGTCAGCTTCAAATTGTAGTTGTCTAGGATCCCTAGAAAAAGCAGGGCGCTTTACCAGGGTTCTCACACCCTGAAAACAAATTCAGTCCGAGATTGGTTATTCATTATTGTCATAAGTTTCATATGATTGATGACACACAACAGGTAACAGCTAGCTACAGCTTTGAATAGCCCAAAACTCTGAAGAATTGTAAAACACTAAATCCCTTAAAGAAGTAGGATATCATACTTCCATCAATCATGGAGCTCCTCCTTTTGATCATTGGTTTAATCAGAATCCATATAATGTTGACATAAAAGTTATAGTAATTTAGTAAACAAATATGAAACAACACAAAATAGGAGGAAACCTACAGAAGATGAATAAAATAAAGAGTTGAACTTTCCTTCTACAGTTCTACTTTATTCTTTCTAGGGTTATGGAAAAACTCGTCATGAGCATGGGTGTATTCTTGTGTAATGGATCATTATCTACTGGCTACAAAGCAAAGAATATTATGCTCTAAATGAGTTCTAGACAGTATTGTTCTTCATGGGGTCAATTGAGAGACAAAGTCATATTATTTATTTATTTGTGTCTTTTCTCCATTTCTTGTTTTGTTTCATAAATAAACATTAATTTGCACATATTCTGCAATAATCTAAGTAAATAGTAAGAGCAACAGCTTCCTTCTAAAAGAAAGTAAATCAATCTGATACACCAAAATTATTGCGTTACAAATATAATAATATACCTCTTGAAATTTCTGGAACAAAAGAGCCATCTTTGACTGGATGAAAGAGACAGAACTACTCAGAACAAAATGTGCTTTCAATGCAACATGGAGTTTTCTAGGCTGGAAAAGTTCTGCCAAAGATAAAAAAAATGATCAACACAGGTAATGAACTTGTAACGCCAGAAGCAAATTGAATAAGCTATACAAATCACATAGTTATGAGGACAATAATAACAAAAACGAGATTGAAAAGTTTTTTTTTTCAACAAATATTAGTTGTTAATGTTTTGTTAATGAAGGACCACAACCTATCTCCCCTTTCCTTCTAACTTTACCATTACACCACCTTATAAACTTATCCATTCATCATTTCAAATTGGATAATAATATAACATTAAATTAGAGAGAAGTTTATTTTCACTTCATCTTTTTATTTTCTTCTATAAGCATTTATGAAGACCCTTACTCTTACTCTTAGAAACTCCACAAACTTCTCCACCAGCAGTAGAAGAAAATAAGAAAATAAAAATGAATCGAGCTTGTCCCCTAAACTAAAATCAAGTTATGCCCTTGACTTTAACTTCTCTAAAACTCTGATGCACAAACTGACTTAACCTAACAAAGAGAGTTCAATTTATTTCACATTATTTTTCGTTTCCTACAATAGTTTATGGAGAAATTTATGTGAAGAAGGCCCTAACCTATGAACATTACATTATTTCACGCATCCATTCGAAATTTCCAAAAACAAAATCAAACCCTTTTCTAGCCATTCATATGAGATCATATGCACAGTATACATTATTTCCACCATGAAAACACGATTTTTGAATTATCTGTCACTAAATTATTAGCTTTCGTCGCTAATTCATGTATGCATTTCAATATTAACACTGTTCGTAATCATATTAATGGTGCCACATAAAAGTGAGTTCTGATTAGAAGAAGCGAAAATCGAACCTTGGAACTGTAGTTCTCGGAGAGACGCCGCAACTGGAACTTGAAATTGAAGCCAACAAAGAAGCCAGATCATGGAGGGAGAAATAATACTGCTTTATTTAGTTGGGCTTCGTGCTTGGGCTCATGTTTCCACCCATTATTACTTCCTGCACCTAATTGTTTTAAAATACCCATTTTATCCTTTATGCTTTATTTCAATGGTGTCTCTTTCTTCTTCAGTTTTTTTTTATTATTAATTTCCTTTCTAGAGGTCCCAAAAAATCTACAAATATTTACTACTACCAAAGTGAATGGGCACTTAATCATTAAATATTCGTAAGTCTTTAATAATTAATGTTTCTAATGTAAAAGTTAAAAAGATAATCATATCTATGTTAAATTATTTTATTATAAATAATAATTATAATTTAATATAAATATTAATGATCTAAGTTATAATATAATTATATATTTGCATTTTACATAAATAAAATAAAAAATTAATCTTTTTTTTTTCAATTAAAAAAAACAACCAATGTACTAATCGAGACAAATAAACTCAAAATGCCAACTCATGATACTAAATTAGTGGTATGCTAAACCTAATCTATCTATTATCCGAATATTGTTGATAAATATTTGAATGCCAACTTGCTTAAAATGTCAATATTAACAATGAGGCATAACATAGTATTTTTATATAGAATAATTTACGTTGGTCAATCCATCAAACTTGATATCACGTGGTGTTATTGTCAAGTCTCATTAGAACAATCCTTTAAGTGGAATGGAACTATTCTAAAGATTCTACAATTTGTAAATTTTCACGAAATCAAATCATGCAAAGGATTAGATATGATATTCTATAGTGTGATATTTAGAGAACATATGTCATTTTGGTTTTATTTTCTTATTTCTGTCTTTGTCTCATTGTATTTAAGTTCAACGGATGTAACATTCTTCTATTGATTGCTTTGAGAGTTTGAAACTAAGAAATTTCGGTAATAATTTAATTTCATATGTTCAACTCTGATTATAAATTAGAAATTTAAAGAAACATGAGATCCTAATTGTTCAATTTGTTCAATTTTGATTTAGTATGATATTATAGTATGTTGTTTATTCAAGTAATGTATTTGTGAAATGTCATTTAATGTTAATTATTTAGATTTATATTGTTTTATTATATCTATGGCATATACTAAGTTAAGTTTCCATGTGAAAACTGAGGTAGACAACACGACATGACAACTATTTGTTTATATTAAATAATATTTTCAATGACATTTTTTTATGTTATTCATTAAACATTTGTTGGAATATTTAATCAAAATTACTGGAATGTATTTATTCATAGGAAAAAAAAGGGATGAAATATCAAGATATACAACAAAAAACATTACCCTCACAAATGGCCTTGGAGAATATATTCAAATTTTATATATATTATGATTCAAATTTTATATATATTATCATTGTAATTAGTCTTGACTATTTCTAAGAAAGATAATTATCAAAGGAGAAATATGTCAAAAGAAAATAAATTTGTGACAAATAAGTGACCGTTAAAAACTCATTATAAAACATACACATGATAATTAAGATTTCATATGTTCGTGAAAAATATTTCCATAGAAAATTATTTTGAAAAACTGAAAATACAAAAACAATGAATGGATTTATATAAGATTGAAAAACATAGAGGTTATAAATTAAAAAATGAGGTAAAATCAAAGAAAAAGAATTAAATTTAAAAAAAAAATCACTCGAAAGATAAAATAATTATTTTAACTTAAAAATAATTATTTAAAAGATAAAGTTTAAAACTAAATGTAGATAAAGAAAAGATAATTTATATTACAAAAATAATTAACTAGTAAAAATGCACTAAAAAACCTCTCAATTCAACACCAAACTCAATAAATCCACAAATTATACTCAATAACACTTATGAGAATAAAAAATAAAACAATTTCCCACCTGAAAAATTTTTGTGGATTTATGGTGATCGATCCATCAAGATCATAGTAGTCATTATTGTTGTCAAATGTCAACTTAGAACAAGATTTTGGTTCTTGTGTTTCGATTACAAAGATTTGACAACATATAAATTTACATGAAGACAAAGGCAAAAAAAGATACGATAGATATAGCATATGAAAATCAAATTTTCTGAAAACTTATGTCATTTTCTTTATAATATTCTGTTATATTTTTTTGTTTATGTCACTATCTTCTTCTATTTAACTTCTAATTAAAGGAGGCTATTCACCTCTGATTGCTCCCCAAGTTTGAAACTAAGAAGTTTTTATAATAATTTATTGTATTATGCATAACTAATCAACCCAAACTCCTCCTCTAACAGTCGTCTTTCATCATCATTAATGTTGCAATTAATAATAGACAAACTTTTAATTAAATTTTAAATTTTTGTTCTGATGTAAGTACAGAAAATTTCTAATATAATTTCTGTTTTTGTGATTTTCACTGACCCACTTCTTTTTTTATTTTTTTTTTAAAGTTAAACACGAGAATTGTATGTATAAATGCCCCATAAAATTACAAAATGCAAACTTTAAATATTGCATATAAATAAATTAGGTCTTGTGTTTCTTCCTTATGAAAGGAACTTACAAATAATAAAAGACTTGGTAAAATTAGCTATATTCCGTTTTCATTGTCGTAAAGAAACGTATTAGTTCGGTCACACTACGTCATTTTAGTTTCCGTTTTTAACTCCTTAATTAGAGTTAGTTAGTATTGAAAGTTCAAAATACTGATTAAAATAAATAATAATACTTCAAATTGAGATAATTAAATTACTTTTACATGTATAAATATCTATTATTATCTACAAATATGGTTAAATTAATTTTAGAATTTACATTATTTTTTAATATATTAATATTAAACTACGATTAATGAATCATAGTATATCAAGTCATAGTAACAAAAATGTGAGAAATAGACTAGTACATAATATGCTACTATGCATATAGCCTATAGGCTTAAAAATAAATTAAAAGTATTTTCATAATGTGGGAAATAATAAATTAAAAGTATTTTCATAAATTAAAAGTAATTAAAAATAAATTAAAAATAATAGACTAGTACATAATGTGGGAAATAGACACTTAAAAGTATTTTTTTAACATAAATACTATAATAGATTACCGTTAGATGAAAAAAAATCTAACTAGAAGTTTTTTCATCCAATTTTAACCTATTATTCGTGCAAGATAGGTTTTTTATAACGACATTGAAATCTATCAAGTATAGAAAGTTATATGGTGGCAATATAGTAAATAGGAGAATTTTTTTTTATATCGGTTAGACATAGAATCTATATAGAAATGACACAGTAGTAAAATTATAATAAATTACAAAACTTTCTATATCAATTGCACTCATAATCGATATAGAAAATTACTTTTTTAACCATTAGACCTAGAATCAATATAGAAAGTGACGTAATGGAAAAAATGTAATATTGGAGAACATTTTCTATACTAGTTTGTCACTATAATGGTGTATAATGTTTAATATTCATATCTTTCTTCCTTTTTGTGTTTCACGTTTGTGAAATCTTTGAGTTTTCTCTATGCTTCTTATTCTTGTTAGTTTCTTCCTATCGTTTGTGTTTCCTTCATTGTTTGTTTAGTTGCTTCATTGTGTTTCCTTTGTTGCTTTGTTGCTTCACTGCTTCTCGGAGCTTTCTCTACACTGGTTGGTTTTTGTAGTCGTGTTCTAGTGCTGTAGTTGTTCTCGCCATTCCTTCCTTCCTTCATCATTAGTGGTGTTGAAGTGTGTCGTTGGAGCTTATGGTTGCAGGGGTGTCGTGATGTGGTGGGTCACGCTTCTTCTACACGTTGAAGCTTTTGTTGTGGGATGGGTCGTGCACTCCATCCTTCCTCCGTCATTGGCGGTGCTGTAGTGTGTCGTTGTAGCTTACGATTGTAGGGTTGTCGCAGTGTGGTGGGTCACTCTTACGCGTTGAAGCTCCCATTGCATGGTGGGTTGCACTCCTTCCGTTGCGCTCAGGTTGTCCTATTGCTCGTGGTGTTTTTTGATCATGGTTTTTTGGGTTTTGCTATCATGATAGATAAATTTCGATCAATACTTACCTGTTTTACTGTTGAGTTTGTTGGTATTTACTGCTACATTACATTTTTTGCAAGGAAAATTTGATATTGTGAGATTCTCCATTTGTTGGAGTTTTATGTGTTTATGTTATTGCATTCAATTAATGTGGTTACCATTCTATGTTAGAATGAAAAAATAGTAAGGTGGTGAATTTTTAGTGGTGATCAAAATCATCAAATAAATTATAGGCAAAAGAAAAATGGACATTATTATGAGTCTTAATTAATAGGATTGTTTAGGAATGAGATATTAGTCTCTTAAATACTTTGAAGTGAGCGTATTGAACTAAATCATTGATTAATTGTTTATGCTGTGGTCTGGTAATAGGGTTGAGTTCACAAATTGGACTGCATGTTTAATTGTTTCTTAGCTTCACCTAAAAGCAAAGGTGTTGGTTTTTACCGATAACAATGGATCAGAGTTGGATAAATTTAATACACATAACAAATGAATATGAGAGTGAAATAGAACAATTTATGAATTTGCAAAGATGAATGTTCCAGACAATAATCGAATATTCTATTTTTCGTGTGTTAATTGTTTGAATGAGCGAAAACTATCAAAAATTGAAATTATTCGAAAGCATGTTTCTTTATGATGAATTCCTAAAGAATTATACAAAGTGGACATGGTCCGTAAATTAATAAACATGTCAAATATAATAGTAGTTAAAAATAAAAAAGTTAATTATTTTAGTAAATAAAAACTAATTATTGTGTCATAATGAATATTTTACGTGAGTTGATATATATATATATTATATATATATATATATATATATATATATATAATATTTATATGATATGTGTTTTTTATGGATTAAACGTGAAACTTAATAATTTATCTTACATAAAACCCTAATATTAGGAATAAAAGAACAACTAGTTTTTTTTTTTTAAAATGGATAAACATAAAAGTCTTAAAAACAAGGGTTTTATGTAGCTTTATTTTAAGTAAATTTTGCAAACTAGTAAAGAAAAATTTATCCACTAAAACTATCAATGAGATCAGAAATAAGTTTTCCTATCAGTAAAAGAGAAGTTAGAAACTAATTGAAATATCACACAAGTACATATATAACCACCAAATTTGATGATCATGGAATCCCCACATTACGTTACATACATATGAAAGAAAAGAAATCGATTAGTTCCATTACACAATTGTTTTTTGTGGTCAAACCAACTATAACTATAATTACATTCTTATGGTTTTTACCATTTGATGATGACTACACATGTGTGTGCATGCACGTAAAGCATAAGCACCTTAGAGAAGCCTCCAAAGATAAATTAAAAGATTGAATTTATGATGAAACGTGAGGAAGGTGTAAACGTGTGAAGAAGATTTGGACTCGTTAAAAGTCTAAGTCTTCCATCCCAAAACCCTAATTAACATTATATATCAAACAAAACCATTTCCTATCTCATCATTATTTTAATTACCATGCTTTCAATTACAACACCATCACTAATCATATTTCTAATCTCAAAAACCTTTCATCTTCTTCTCCTCATCATTCTAATAATAACCATGTTCATCACCCACGGTAACAATCTCATCAAATCCTTCTTTCTCATCCTTTCTATTTCCATGGCCAAATCCAAAACCTCTCTTTTTCTATGTTGTTTTGGCTCTTCCCGTGCCTTCGAATCTCTCTAATGTTTCAAACATCAAGAAGAAAAAGAGGAAGAACAAAACTACTACCACAAGTTGTTTTTCATGGCTAAGGATTCGATTCACCAAGAAATCATCTTACAAAACGGTGCCGTTTGAAGCTTCAATTCACTCTCACCATGCTCATTTTCCAAGGCCAAGTCAAAGTCAACTCTTCCTCATAAGCCTCAGTCTCCGGCAACCACCTACCCTCCGCCGTCCACTCACCCACCCGCCACACCCTATTATACCCCCACACAGGTATTTATTCTAATAATCATCTTATCAAATTTCATTTTGTTTTTCTAACATTATATCTTCCATTTTTTTACATGTTTTTCAATTTATTAAATGTGTTAACAAGTTTTTTTAAAAAAGTTGATAATTAATAACATACCATCAAGAAAATCATTTTTGTAAAACTTGATAATAAAACGAGTTTTCCTTTCTTAATTTTTTTTTTAACATTCTAACAGTGTTATACTCACACATTTAATGGATTCGTAAAATGCATACAAAATAAAAATTATACGGTGACAAAATACGTAAAAAGAATTTGAACAGTTGAACTTAAATAATAGTAATAATACTGCTAATTAGAGTAATTAAATTATGCAAGTCAAATCCTTAATAAAGAAATGTTAGTGACTGCACATTATCGATATTAAAAAATTTAATTTCCCTCCATTAAAATAAACTGGGAACTGGAGTAATAATTATTCTTTTTCAATTGTTTTCCAATTTCGATAAATTCTATGTTCTAACTCCTTATATTCTTAAACTATGTTCCAGACAAGACACGGTTTGGAAAACAACGCAGAGGACACGCGTCAACAGGGAAAGAGGTTCTCCTGCTCAGGCAAAACGGCAGGCGGGGCGGCTGCCGCCGCCGGCGGTGCGAACGCAAACGACACGTAAGAAGGCACGAAACGACGGTGTTTTTGGCATGTCGGTGGTGGTGGTGACTTTGGTGATTATGATATTTTGGGGTCGTTTATGTGCCATTCTCTGCACTTCGGTGTGGCTCTACTGCGCTCCGCGCTGGGGGAAAATCGGTGGCGTAAACGACGACGGAAACTCCAAAACGACGCCGTCCAACGAGGTTGATCTCGATTCGGAGGAGTACAAGAAGAAAGTGATAATGGAGGGTCTTCTTGGGAGAAATCACAGAGCTGGGCTTTGAAGAAGAAGAAGATTTTCGCAACGCTGTCGTTTGGACTCTGTCGCCTTCACATTTTTCTCTATCATTAATTAGTACCAAAATGAAAAGAAAAAACAATTGTAAATTCACGAAATTTCATGTAAAAAGATTTTCTTTCTAAATTCAAAATCTGGCTTCTGAAAGATCTGACATGTGATTTTATTTATTTATTTATTTTCTTTTTTTTTCTCTGATTATAGTGTAATTTTTAATTTTGAGTCGTATTTTTTTAAGATCGATATTTTCTCTATTAAACAAACTAATTCTATACTTTTTAAAAATTGTTCATATAAAAAACATTACATTTTTACATTACACGGTCTATTTTTATGAAAAGAAGTAATTATAATAATAAAGAAAATACAAAGAAGGTAAATGTAATTTAAGAAAATCTAGTGAGAAATAATTTACTTCTGTATATATGTATGTTATTTATGCCATTTTCTTATTGGAATTGAAATTTAATTTCCTTGATATGTTTTATTGTACAAGTTGTTATAAAGGTCAAGGTTTAAGTATAATTAAAGTAAATAACATAATATTTATGGTGATAGATCTAATTGAATTCTGAATTAAACGATTTAATCATTTGAATGGAATAATTTTACATTTTTTAAAATCTGAAGAATAAAATGTTTGAAAAATAAAGTAAGAATAAGATAAAATCGCGGATAAAAATGATAGAAGATCAAAATTATAATTTAGTTTATGTTATTTTGTTGTAAAAAATGGAATGTTCGTTGCCGGTTTCACGGCGGCGTTTTGTGAATGACGTGTTCTTGAAAATGTGATATAAAAATAAAGTCAAAGGTTTGGAAATGGTGTTTATTTATTTTAATATAAATAACGGTTTGTAACTATTCTTATATATTGATCTTTTCATTCCTCATCTCTATATTAATAAAAATACATTATTTATTATTGGTGTTAAAATGATTATTCGTCCTTGTTATAAGCATAATTATATTATTGATGTTTAATTAAGTTTCAAAATCCATTGTAAATTTGGAAGTTTTTAATTGAATTTTTATTAAGTTTTTATAATTTATTGAGTACTAAAAAAATTCATTTCTCAATTGAATTATTATTATTAAATTTTTGTGTTAATGCAATGATAGACTATTTCTCAATTGACTATTATCTTGTTGGGTTATCTATATATAGTTATTGTCACATAGTATTTTATAAACTAAAAAAGTTAAATTGTAAAGATTGAAATAATTTTTTAATAAAAACTCAATTGAGAGTTTTTAAATTTATTAATCACTTTAGTTAAGTCTATATATGTTTTTACAAAAACAAATTTATAACTGTAATCAATAATTATATGAAAAACTGATAGAAACACACGTGTCTACCCATATTTTATGATAATGAAAAATAAAATTTAATTTATTATTATTATTAAAATAAAAATACATTATTAAATTTATAAAAAGTATAGAATTAAAGAAGGGACAATTTTGGCCTGTCCTTTGTTCCTCACTCTCTTCTCCACATTTTTTATGTTAATTTTTTGTTTCTCAGAGTGTTAAACATGTGATTCTATTGTAATTTTTTATTGTTGTTCACAAAATGTTTTCATACCATTTTCTCATTAATGTGATTTTGAGGAATCATATGACCCAATCACTTAAATTTTCTTCTTATATAAATTTAAGACAACCTATGGATAGATATTAATTTTGACCATTAAGTCTACATTAGAATTTGATTATTAAGTCTATATCAGATTTTGATTATTATATGACCCATGGATTTGATTTTTTGATTTTGATTAAATTCTATATCATGTTTTAATACCACTAATAACTATATGAAAATTTTACTCCTAACAACTACTTTTTCAAATAACTTTTAAGGTGTATATGTATTCATGTTAAACATTACAAATAATGATATAGTTAATGTTTCAAATATCACATGAAGATTATTAATTTTTAGTACTGTGTGTATTCTTTTAAAGTTCACATCATTTGTATTGTTTCTATTCAAGATAAAAAGTTCTAATAAGAATAATTTAGAAGCAACATGTAAATATTCAAATATGTCAATTTATTCTGTTTTTCTGTTCTATTAGAAAATAATTTTAAGTCTAACTAAAATTACAAAATTGATTAGTAAGATGAGATTTACACCACTTATATAGTGTAAATCTATTTTATTTCTAATCAATATGAGATCTCTAGATTCTAACATTAATGAAAATGAAATACATTTTAAGTATATTTTTAACACATTAAATACATTTTAGCTACGTATTTTTTCAACAATGAGAAACAAATAACTTAGAGCAAGTATTGCCAATAATAACATCTTAGGGTAAAGAAAAATATAATTAAAAAAACACCCTAAATGGAATGACGACAAAAAACTTTTAGACGAAATGAGATGAGAAGCTTGCAAAGGTGGTGTGTTGGGAACAGTGGCATGCCGGTGAAGGTCATTGTTAGTACGAAACCTCGAGTGTGGACGAGAAGATGGAGAAGGACGAGAGCGATAATGGTGCCGAGAGATATTTCAAGAGAGTAGGCTTGGTGGCGTGGCGAAGAAGTTGTGAGTACTGTGGCTGGTAGTAATGGCAACCAAGAGAAAATGAAGATGAATTAGATAATATGAAAATGTTATGAACATAAAGGAGATGTGTTTAAAGGATGTTTTTGCATTGGTTTAATAGCATTTTTTCCTTATATTTATAATAATAATTCACATTTTCTCCCTATTTAACTCAATGTTTTTTTTTCTATTTATTTTGTACTCAATATGGTCTCTATATATTTTTAAAAGACTAAATATGACTAATATAATATCATTCATCCCTTTTTGTTCTTGGGATTGAACAATAAAAACGTAAAGCGTGGGTGATTTAAACTATGTTAACATTGATTAACGGAAAGAATCACATTGAGTCATTTTAAAACATATGGCATCACATTGAAAAAAAAAAAAAAAGAAAAACTTTGAATCATTATACTATAAAAAAACCTGAACTTATCAATGGGAAAAAAATTCATTGTAAGCACAAAATTTCTTCAATCAAGCAAGATTACCAACAAAAAAAATCATTGATAAAATGCTAGTTGATAATTTTTATTGACGAATTAGAAATGTCAGTAAATAATCGTTGATATTTGGTTTTTTCCTTCCTCATTCTTTTCTTTTTCATTTTTTTCTTTTATTTTTTTTCTTTTTCTTCTGTCACCGACATTTGTTGTTTATCATCGTTGTTATTGTGTACACCACTTTTGGTTCTCCTCTTCTCCTCCTCTTCCTTCTCCTTTATCACTATCGTCACCACTACGATAACAATCCTCATTGCCTCCTATTCTTCTCTTCTTCTCTCCTCTTCCTATTGTTTTCCTTCCCATTTTTTCTTTCTCCTCATTCTTTTCCTTTTTTCTTCTCACTCATCTCCACTTAATATATAAGACATATTTCATCAGATTTATTAGAAAATTAAAACTCATTTTTACCAACAACAAAATTTTAAAAAATACGATTTTTAATGAAATTTCAAAAATTTAATTATTAATAGATTTTCAAAAAATTCAATTACCAACAAATTTTACTTTCACATTATCAAAACTAAAGCAAAAACTTTGAAATCATTTTACTAACAAAAGTATCTAATTAATAAAAGTTATACATGACCTATGAATCAATTGTAAGTGAAAATATTCATTAACAATTAAAATTCTAAAATTCATCAATAAATTATATTTTACTGACAGCTTTTTTTCATAAATAAAACTTGTTAATAAATACTATTTTACTGACAATTTTTTTATTATTGTGTTTTCTTATAATATTATTATTATAAATATAGAAAAGAAATGCTATTAAACCTAGATTTAATAAGAGATATCTAATGTTAATTTATACCTTCAAATGTTCATTTTCCGATGCAAATTTATTGATTGCGTCAGCAGCATTGACAAGAAAATCCGGTGTAATTTTCTTTTCCAATGAACTAATTTGTTCCTGTAAAACATAACAATAACAATATATACAATAATGTAAAATTTCAAACACGTTATTTAAATTGTACCTTAAGGTGTTCATTTTCTGAAATAAGCTTATAGATAAACTCATCGTTAACAGGAAACTCTTGTAAAGTAGTTTTCTTTTCCAACAATTTAATGCGTTCCTGTAAAGCATAAAAAATAACGATAATAATAATAATAAATAATTACAAGAATGCATAAATTTCAAATACTTGGTATTTGATTTGTACCTTAATACGTTTATTTTCTAAAGTAAGGTTATTCAACTCATCGTTAGTAACATTTGTAGGTAACTCCTTTCCAATTTTCTTCTCGAATGAATTCACCAGTTCCTGCACAGAATAAAAAATAAACATATAAAAATTTAATATCAAATACTAAGTGAGTCCGATTAAATTAACTCACTAAATAACTAATTCATGATAGACCAGATTGGATTGAGTCAGATTATCTGTTTTGACAGCTTTAGAAACACTTTATTTTGGTTGAATTAAGTGTTTGTTGGAAACTAGAGATAAAACCAATGTATAATATATAGATTGGTGCAAACCTCATCTTACAAGCCGGTTTCGTGGGGTTAAGTTAAGTTTAAAGTCGACTTCTTAACATAGTATTAGAACTATGATTAGAACATATCTTAACTATATTTATTGTCTTAATATTGTCTTTCAATACAAGATTTGCAGCAACCGGAAGGTATGAATAATGAACAGAATACCTGCACAGTTTGAGGTTGCTCAACTACTTTCATGGCAGTCTCTAGTTCCTCAGTGAGCACTGCCTTAGCTTCTTGGAACTGAAACTCCATCTCTTGCAGATCAAGCCGCAGTTTTTCAGTTTCCTGTTTCTTGGCTTCCTTGATTTCTTCGAACTGAACCTCCTTCGCTTGCAAAACATGTTTTAGGTTTTCAATTTCTTGTGTTTTGGCTTCCAATTGTACCTCCTTCTCTTGCAAAGCATGTTGTAGTTTTTCATTTTCTTGTGTCGTAGCTTCCTCAATATCATAATGAAAAGACAAAACATTTAGCATGTTGGAGATAATTAAACTCTTTCATGCTTCTACATTTTAATTTACTGTAAATAAATAAATTACCCTCATTGTCTTCTCTTCCTCTAGAAACGAAATTAAATCTTTCACTTTCTTTGCCAGATTATTTTTTGCAGCTTCAAGTGCCTTTGTTTCTTTGGCAGCCTACACTAAGTTCAAATAATTTTCATATCATCACATAGAATTATGAAAAGATTGTTTCATCACTATTATTAATGAAACCTACTTATTATCCAATCTATTTTAAATAAAAATAATAAAAATTATTCATGATAACAACAATATTTATATGAGCAACATTTCTTAACATGTAGAGAGAAGTAATTAAGATGATATAATAAAATCATAACCAAGCCATCTAATTAATAAAAACTTAAACAGTAAAAACTCAATTAAAAAATTGAGTACTTAATATACCAACAAAATTTAATTAAAAACATCTAAATTTATCATAAATTTATTAATTTATATTTCCTACAATATATATATATATTATATATATATATATATATAGTATCAGAGATGTAGAGAATTTTATGGTAACAAAGCTCACCAATTTCTTATGAAAAATGATTAATAATGCTGATTAATTTTAAAATGAAAAATACTATAGGAATTTGCTAATGCTTTAAGAATGAAGAAAACTAAACAAGAGGGAAGAGGGAACACCATTTTAAGCTTTCGAAGTTCTCTCCGAGCCATTGTTCTCTTCCTGGAACACACTACGAAAATTGTTGCTTTCTTTAACCTCTGGAAATAAGTACGAGCAATATAACCTCTATATAGACCCTATAATAAGAAGACAAAAGAAAAAGCACATTAAATTTATCATGTTTTATATATAATGCACCAAACATCATACCATGTGAATATATGGTTACTAGTGAGATAAACAATTGCCCAACACCTTCGATGCTTTAACCTCATGCTTGTTCATTATAAAATAGCATGTTACAATGATTGAAAGGGTAAGGGAAAGACTTAAATTTCAGTTGAGATTTTAGATATAAATGATTATTTTTTTTTTAATGAAGCATGACTGAAGAAATACAATACTAATGAAACCTGAACCAAACTGACATAAAACACTACTTCTAATCCAAAATGTTATTTTTTATTTAGTTTTTTCATTTTTACTCAATGTAAGACATGGATATGATAGTGTCAACTAGAAATAAAACCAATTTATAATATATAAGTGGGTGCAAACCTTACTTTAAAAGCTGGTTTTATAAGGTTGAGTTAGGCCTAAAGTTCACTTTTTAACATGGTATCACCTCACCTTACAAACCGGTTTGTGGGGTTGAGTTAGGCTTAAAGTCCACTTTTTAACAGTATTTTTCTTTTAACTAAGAAGTTCTCTATCCTACCTGTATAACAGCTGCAGCTTGTGATCGTTTTCTGAATCTAAGGTCATTTCTAGCAACCATCCCTCTCAAACAAATTTGAATACAAATAGCTGAGGCATAAATACTTTTGTAAGCTTCTCTGGAAACATGCATTAGGAAATCTTTCTGAATTTTCAAAGAAGCTGCTTCTCTCCTCATGCATTCATACTGATGTCGTGCGAGTTGTCCTACATTAAATTCAAAGCACATAAATATACAATCAACATGCAATAACATTTCACTGATTACCTAGTAAAACACTACAAATAGTCCTAAAAGCTTCACATAAATGACACCTTTCGCAACCCTTTGAAGTTCTATGGCAGACAACAGCAATGAGGTGAACTGTTTCTGACAGAGAAACGTGCGGAGTTTTCTCTGAATGACACTTGCAGATCTTCCCAGGACCTCTGCACGACATGCATCTAGTTCTGCTATTTGACTTGCTCTCAGAAACACTTTTGTCTTTCCAATCTGCAATGGGAAATAGTTCAGTCAGCAAGAGTTTTATTGTTTTTCCTTTTATGATCTTAAATGAAGCAATCACACAAGCACATAGAAGCAATGCAATAGCAGTTAACTTGTTTTATTCCGAATAACATTTTATTTCAAGTCCATGTTAAAGCAAACCAGCATGCAATGTAAATGCTACAACTGAGATGAATAAAAAATCCAGTTGAATAAATTGGCACCTGATAATCTTTAAGATTGACTCTATCTAGAAGCCTCTTGCAAGCAGTCTTCCTATTAGGGCTGAGAAAGTATGGTTATTGTTATTCAGTTTCAAATACTCCACAATCAGATTCATCTATATGACTGGAAAAGGCAAAACAAAAAATGGAAAGGTATGCATGAAAATACCATTCTTTCAGAACCTCAGGTTCCAGGATGCTAAACCTCTGAACAAATTCATCAAATTTCTTTCTAGTAGGATATCCAGCACAACTTATCCGAATTGCCTCCATTACTCCCTGTGAATGGCATCCGCAAAGTCTCAAGTCACTTGGCCACAGTACTCATGTCAGACAAGAGAACACAGCCAAAATGGCATTGAACTTACTCCACATCGAAGCTGCTGCAACACAATTTTGTTCCCGAATATCCCTGGCTTCAGAAGATGATTTGGCTTTACACAACGAATGTAGTGTGGCTCGGTAGCATTTAGTGTTTCAAGCAAAGATTGCAGTTGTAGCTTTGTAATACGTGCATTAAGCATAATGCAGATGAATACAAGGCAGAGATAATTTTCGTATATATACTTGGCAAAACAAAACAGACCTTAAACTGAGTGGCAACTGAAGAGAACTTTTTCGATTTTGTAGCATCCTCAGGTAAAGGTGGAAACAACCCTGAAACAAAGGAGCACTTGGAGGCATTGAGTATGTCAGCATGCTCTGGAATAGCGTAGTCTTTATTTTTATCAAGGAAAAGATCAGTTTGATAAGTGACCTGGAATTGAAAACCATCATATATTAAGCCTTTTTTCTTCGTGAATGAAATGAAAATAATAGTTAGCCCTTGAGAAAACTATGTAGACAAAAATGTACTTCACTTACATCACCAGCATAATGCTTAATGGTGAAGTCAGTGCGAGAGAACTTTGGCTTGTTGAAGCGTTTGTTGTCTTTGAAGGTTTGATACAGCTTTTCAGCAAATGTTTCGTGCGTTGATCTTGGAAACATACTACAAAGAATAAGCAGGACAACCTCACAATCTCAAAGGTCATGCATATGCAGATGCCATTGCATATCTATATAGAAGTATATTTAATGCAAAAGTGAATAATATTAACCAATCCGTATCTAATTGAATAACCACAGTCAAGTGTTTGAGCCACTCAGTATTGAAATACATACCAGGCCTCATCCAGGAGAGAAATAATGCCAACTGGTTTCTGCAGTTACAAGTGTACATCAATTAGAAATGTAAAATACAAAAGAAACAAGTATATCTCAGTAAAGTTCAAATACATACTCTTTTCAGAAAAGAAAATGTTAAAGCCTAACAATTAGAAATGCCCTTTTACTCGTTTTTCCTCTTCTGATACACCTTAAACCCTGTTCTCTTAAAGGTTATTTCTCTGACTTGTTCCTAACATAAGCAGTTATATGTACTAGCAAGCCATCTATGAACCATTCTCATCATTTTGTCCAAAAATCGATGGCAGTAACATCAATAGAACAATCACTATTCGCTAATCATGACATGTTGACTTACTGGGGAATTTAATTTGAATGGATGTTTCAAAAAAGGCATCATGAAAACTCATCAGGTCAACCACACTCACATTATCACGAGCAGGATTAATTTAGTCCAAATGGGAGTGGAAACCATGGTAGAATCATACATATAAATGAAAATACATCTGATGCAAGACTGAGATGAGAAAATGATAGAAGTTTCCCACAATGGCAAAATTGATGGAAGTGTGAACTGCACCTTCTCTATGAGATCAATAACATCTTGATTATCCACGAACTCAATATAACTCCAATCAATCTCTTCCTTTTTATATTCCTCTTGCTCCATTTTGAAGATATGCTGCAAATGAAGTGTTCATTGAGTCAACAGAAATTGTTCAACAGATGATGAGTACCAACAAGATGGACAAACTAAGGGAATCAAACCTGGTTGAAATGTTGCTGTAATTTCTCATTTGCCAAATTGATACAGAATTGCTCAAAGCTGTGTCCCACCAATTAGACATTACAAAGGAGAGTTTGAAAAGTTAGTACCATAGGAAAAAGGGTCAATTCCAAAAAATGACACTATTTTTCTTTTATGTTTTTCGTTGTTTTCTATTAAGTAAGGATGTTTATAATATAGGACAATCTTACTAAAATAAATTATATATAAGCAAACTCAACTCAAGTAATGTGGAAGAGAAGATCAAGTTACAAACATATCTAGCAAGGAACTATCAGGAGTCATGTTATAGGAATAATAAAATCGTCCACCATCGTTAAGAGCTACATTATACACTCAATCATCTACTAGTCATCTTCCAAAAATTTTCAACTATACCCTCTTTCTAAGTTTCCAGCCATCAACAACCAATGCAATTATTTCTACTCCCAAAATTCTAACACAACTACCTCAACATTTTTAACCATTTATGTTATGCTTGAATCAGACAAACAAAATACTCTGGCATGTGAAGAAGACAGATCCATAACCAATAGATTCTCTCTTCGTAGAGAGCGTTAGGGTAAACTTAAATGTGATAGATTTAGTTAGGTTGTTTATTTGTTTAAGACTTTTGTCAGTTTTAGAGTGTAAGAGTCAGTAGATTAATGCAGTGGCTTTTAGACAATAATAAGGAATAAATGGTGTCCTAATGGTAGAGTTTATAGCTTTGTAGGTGAAAAGCCAATATGTAAGTCTATAAATTGTAAGTGTCTTATTGACACATAGTGTGGAAAAACATCAAAAGCATATTCACAAATATCTAAGCGAGTGTTATTTTCTAACATAGAGTAGAGTTAATAAATGCATTGCGCATAAGTTCCTATAGTAAATAAATAAACTTCATGTCAACATCTAGAAAAAAAGGGGTACTGGCTAAGCACCTGTTGGTTTTGAAACTCTCAAATCCATATATATCTAGAACTCCAATCAAACTATTTGACTTTGGATCTTGCCCAATAGTGTCGTTTATCTTGCACATAATCCTGGACAACACATGTTTGCACCAATAGAATCAGGGAAACTCATGTACATTAAAATGAGCTTTTATAAGGATATGTAAACTTTTGAGCATCATAGATATATTACCAGTCAAAAAGCCTTGAATAAATTATTTTAGCTAATGAATCTCTTCTGAGAGCTGCAGAATTTGGATCAAGTGATTTTGTTATGGTGTCGCCACGAGTCACTATAATGCTTTTGCAGAAAGACTCTTCAAGGGACTTCTCATCACACCTTCCACAAACAAACAAAAAATAACCATAGAAGTAATAGACTTGGAGATTAACTTTTAAGAGAAACAAAAAATAAATTAACGACTTCACTTACATCAAAAGCTCAGCTGCGGTTTTTAGGTGGAAATAGGATTTTTCATCCTTGGGCTGACAGGAATCAAACACCTCTTCCACTCCCTTAACAAAATCAATGTTTCCTAAATGAAGTATTGCAGCTACTACTCGAAATATAGCATCCTGAGAAGAGGGATGCCAAATATTTCTAATGAAAACAATTAATAGAAAAAAAGAAGAAACATATATACACTCTCCAATGGGGATGTTACTGAGAGGTACCTGCTCCTCAGAGCTGATCCCAACAACCTCCATAGCTCTCTTAGTTGCAAAGTACTCCTTAGAATCATCCAACCCATCCAGCTCAATGCTATTTGATTGATTAAGGTAATGGAATTTTCTTGGATCTCCCAATTTATACTTACCAGATTCCTAGACATGGGAAAACTCAAAAAAAACAATGAATCTCATAAGCTAACTTAAAAAAACTTCAAAACCCAACTTTTGAAGCTCATATGCATGTAGAGAATGCTCATGAACTTTTTGTTATGAAACCATGAATCCTGTAAGCTACTTGGATCAAGGTAGTGACGAGGGAATTGGATAATTTGAGCTTATAAAATTTAAACCTCTTTGTCATTGTTGTACCAAAACAAGGAAGAATAATAATGTACCTCTTTTGGTGCAGCACACAGCATATAAAAGCAATGATAGTTTCTCTCAGGATCAGAAACTTGACAAACACGGGATCGTTCCAGCAAATATGTTCTGATAGCAGCTCCTGAAATTCTCCCCTTTTGATCAAACTGAATCTCCACAAACTTACCAAAACGACTGAAATTATACTATGTAAGCTTAGGACAGACTTTAAATCAATTTAGGCAAAAGAGGGTGCAGAGGAAATTGAAAAGAAGAGGAAAAAAGATCTTACTGGACAACAAACTCAGTACCTAGAATTATTATTCCTAACTGTCTTTGCGTTGCCAAATGCTTCTAAAACTGGATTGGACTGCACAATTGTGCATAACATGCAAAATAAGTAATAACATCCAAAATTAAATTTCTCAAGAATGTATCACTAATCTTACAGTCACAGTACTGTGAGAGAGATTAATATATGGCTCAGTAAGCTTGGGGTTAGACAAGAAAACTAAAATGCAGAAACTTAATCAGAATACAGGGCAAGATTTAGTTTCTTACCTCGAGAACTTGTTGCTCCACAGACCGTCCTTCAGTTTCTGCTCTCCCTCCAATAAAAGCAAGATACTGCATAAGCATCTTTGTACTTTCAGTTTTTCCAGCTCCACTTTCTCCACTAACCAAAATAGATTGGTTTCTTTTTTCGTTTATCATCTTGCTGTAGATAGTTATCTTGGTTAGTGAATGCAGACACGTCTTATTCATAATTTTATATCATTTGACAATTGCCAAGAACCTTTGATACTGCTACGAAACCAGAAACGGTAAAGAAGAGATATAAAACCAGAAATACAATTTTTGTGTAGTTACTCAATGCAAGAAGGAAGAAAGTGTTATCATTCTATTACCGAGTGCAGTAGGTGATGTATTACAAAAAGATAGATCTGTTTCTTCGAATTGCTATCTCCAGGATGTTTTCCTATGATTTTTCTACTTCTCTAATGGTATCATATTTCACCTTGTGTGCTTAGTTCCACCATGCTTAACAGGATTTTTCCCGATTGCATTAATTGACTTATTATCAACTCATATGGCAGTAGATTCATCATGTAGCTGCTCCACATCATATAAAACTTTTCTAAGTCAAATGGCATGATTTGTTGCGGCTGCAGTAGAAATATATTTATCTTCAGTGGTGGATTGAGCTACCACCTCCTATTTCTTTGAATTCCATGAGAAAACACCACTACCAAATGAGAAAACATAACTTGAGGTACTCTTGGCATTGTCTAAACTTCTTATGTAGGCACTATCTATATATTCTTGAAGATCTCAAATTTCATCCTTTAAAAACCATAAGCTACAATCAGTTGTGCCTTTTAAAAACCAAATGATAACTGTTTTCTTCTCTCTCACATACCCTTAAAAATGAAGGAGTTCCGCTATCACGTTATGAAACTAGAAACAGTAAAAATAAGTTATAAAACCAGAAAAACAGTTATCATTTCATTATTGAGTCCAGTAGGCAATGTATTAAAAAAAGATAGATCACAAAAGTTTTCATTTTGGTTAATACTCAAAAGAGAGATATAAATTTCCACAAAAATAAGGACCTAGACTCCTCAAAAAACAACGATTATCACTGATTTCAACTTAACAAAAAAGAAGTTGTTGCGATGGATGCAAAAACCAAAAACAAAAACTATCAAATGGTATACGCTCCATAACACGGACTTATTTGTTTCTTAATTATCTAGACCTGTTATCTTCTTTAAAGCACAGAAACAGGTTAAAGCCACCAACCAAAGCACAGAAAACTGAGAGCAGCAACGAGGTACCTATATGCAGAACTTGCAATAGCAAAAGGGTGCGGGCTCTGCTCACCAAAGGCCGCACATTTATACTTTTCCATGGTACTAGTTCCAGTGAAATGAGGTAACTTTTGAAAAGGGTTTACAGCTATCAATATACTTCCCGTGTATGTCTGCAAACGACACCATAAAAAGTAGTTAAAGCTTCATTGCAGTGAGTGTCAGAGCAATAGAAAGCACATCCGGAATATCGATTCAACATCTTACATAAATCTCATTTATGGAATATCGAATTTGCAAATTCTGAAGAAGTCCTGGTTCATGCAGATATGCCAGTCTTGTCATATCTTCCACACCAGCAGGTGGGAATTCTGGATCTTTGGGATACATGTTAGCGGATTTTCTCACAACCTGCAATGGAAATGCAGATGGTGTTGAGTGCTTTCGACAGTTTAATAATCTCATTGTGTAGGTGAATTGGTTTAACTCTGAAGTACAATGGAAAACTCTTGCAAACAAACTTCTTGACAAGATTTTAGATAAACTACACAATTCCTTGCTAAAGAAGTATCTATGATATGAATATCAGATGCACAGAGAAGGTTCAAACCCTATCACATACTGTGATATTCCTTTTCACCAATATAATAATGCATCACACACCCACAATAGCCTCAAAAAGTACAAAGCATTGGAGAAACGAACTACATATACCAGACAGAAAATTTTGTTTGCAGGTTTGTGTGTGTGCATGTGTGCTACAGACGCATATATACGGATTTACCATACATTCAGGAGACTCACCCTCGTGTCCGATTCAAAGAGGATCGTGACCTCGTCTTTGTTAGATTCCTGGATTTCTCCATCTATCCAAGCTAACTCAGTGTCCTCTACCCAAACATGGGACCCCACTACAAAATTGACTTGATCAGCCTGTGCATTCAAAAGAATCATCAGTGCCTTTATCATTTGTGAACATGCAAACCAATTGGTGAGAATTTGCTCCCACATAACAAGTAAAGGTCAATCATATAAATGAAGCCAACGTTGCCATTGTTACATGACAACATAGTAAATGCCACCTAGTTAAGCACCCTTTAAACTTCAAAAAGACATTGCATCCTTAACATAAGTAAAAAAACAAAACGGCACTTCTGCATGATATTTGTTAAGACGCAAAGTAAAACAAATGACTGTAAAACAACAGACTGTCTAACTAAAGGCCTGGAAAGGAAAAGTAACACAATGTGATATGGAAAGTGTAAAAGAATTATTACCATTGCCAACAAAATGTTATGTGCCCAAATGAATCCGAGGATCAGCTGCTCAAACCTTGGATTGCATCACCAGAATCTACCAAGCAATGTGGAGAAATGACTTGAGAATATTGAATCTCTAAGGAGCAAGGACTAAATTATCTTGCTGAGCTATCCGTCTGTCTATCTAACTCTAACTTAAAGAAACTTGCTAGTAATATACATATATATATAAGTTGGCCTTTTCTTGGTATGAAGATTGGAAGATTCAAATGGGAGTCACCCCGGGAAAGTGGCGTTGCAGAAGAGGCTTCACAATCACGTGGCTTTTCACAAGAAGATGATCCAACCTATGCTAACCCCTCCTCTGCAACTATCTCCCTCTATTCTCTTCTCTTGCTTCTGTCTCACTTTTTTCCTTCTATGTCTCAAGCCAATTGTCTGGTGCGTGTCTTCCCCAACAACGCAAACAAGTTATAGCATGACACATGAAATGTGATCACAAACAACAACTATGTGTGTAGGTATATCTCCAACAACTATGTATCCTAATCTTATGTAACTGGCACACCATGAAATCCAACTTCGCTGTCCTTATTCTTCTCACAAAAATGCCATATACACTTCCAACTAAAATAGAAAATCTCTGAATCCCTCGTTGTTTCTTCACACCTTGATTCATTGTTCGCACATGAATCTCACACATACACGTATGCACTATGTCATCATGCGATCCCCTTTCTTGAATCCAGATACACCATGTCTTCCAAATTCTTGGTGCATGTGGAGACAGTTTTGACGTGATCAATCTCAGAAAGTGTCCTCAATCTTTCTTCTCCCTTGATCCTTTTTTTTCCACACCATGCATCATCATCCGCAAATGATGATCCTATGAAAAATCCAAAGAAAAATTAAGAAATAACACAAAAATCTACACGCCTTTTCTTGAATCATAGCCTCTAGCATCCACCCTCATCGTCGTTGAAGTACTCATCGGTGCAACATCACCAGTGTGGTAGTTTTTCAACCATTGAATTGAATCTGAATATCTGATAGAAAATTTGTTTTTGGCAGAATTCAATGGCTTAGAAAATGTCACTTACTTGTTGCATTGGTGCAACGGTGGCATGTTAACTTTTTTCCTTAACAGATATGAATCATACCAATGTTTGTTTACCCTTATTCGAGGAAAGCCGGAGATCTAACTAGCTTCTCTACGTGGTTAAATCTACCTCATTTTCTATTTTTGATCTAATTTTTTCTATTATAGTATTAGTATTAATATTACATTCAAATCTTATTCTAAATTCGTGCTAGTTATGGTCACAATTATTGTTATTTTTATGTTCTCAACTATATACTCTATTGTATTTGTCTCGATCGAACTGCGATATTTTTTTTTATCCATAATTTCTATATTATTATATAAAGGGATTATTCCTTTTGACCGTGCTGAACTTAAAGTTAACTTAGGTCATTTTTAATTGAGTTACGGTGGTCGTCTTTGGCCATACAAGTGGATTGGGCTAACTCTATTTTCGCCTTTTCTTTGTTGTATAAATATTGTCGACTTAGGCAGACTTCACTGTGGATTGATTGGCATTTATCATGACTGGTAACTTCTGTGACATGGTTTCCTTTTCCTTTTTCATTTTGGTCTATTGCCTGAACTTATTTTTTTTATGTTGATGACACTCTAAGATCTAGTAAATTGAACCTTCCGTTGCATAATTTAGTACACAATAGTTCACATTTTGGAGATTGCACAGACAAACAAAACCGAATGAGAGCACAAACTCATAATGGATAGGCCTTTTCCATGCAAATGATGTTTTCAACTTGTATAAGATTCTTGGAGTGCGTGCTAAATGTTTATGTTAGACCCTGTAGAGGAACAATCTTGGAGTTAGGCGTGCAAAGGAAACAAACTACATTTGGGTTCTGCTAACTTAAATGATCAATGCAGATGTAATGCAGAAGACATTCTATTGGATTGGAGATGAACAGTATATTACGGCCCGAAGGAGCAGTGATATTCCAAGATCAAGCTGATGTGCTAGTGAAAGTGAAAAGAATTGTGAAAGGAATGAGATGGAATACCAAATGGTGGATCATGAGGATGGTATAATGGTTTCAGAGAAGATGTTGTTTATTGTCAAGCATCCTGACTTTTTGTTTGCTGGAGACTTGTTTGGAAGATCCATTTCAGTTTGACTCATCATTAACTTTATGTGGATTTTACTCAGAAAAAGTTATGTACAAACATATTTTCGTTTTACTTGTTTTTGTTAGCACACACTTAAATTTCTTGTACAAATTAAACTTTGTGTGTCTATCATACGATGCAATGATATAATCATCTGTTAGTATAAGAAATTAATATAGTTAATATGAGAGAATATGTTTTTAGTATTACCAAGTATGTGAAATAGCTCATTACATTATTTCAGGTTTAAACTTCAAGTATACAGTTATATTAAATGTTTCAAGTTTAAACTTTAAATATACAGTTATATTAAATGCTGAATTAATAATTCTATTATTATATATTTTTTATGTTAAAAAAAAGTTTATGGATTGACTCTAACGCATAAAACTTTGGAATATTTGATCTTGTAGGAGAGATATGAAAATTCCCCAGTTGAAACGTCATGACCATCATATCTCTCCAAATCCTACGATCTAAAATGCAAGACCATTGCATTTCTCTATAGCACAATTGTCATATCAATCAATCATGTCCTCTCTGACATGTTCTGACACGTATCTTGTCAAGTCTCTTCCTCTACAAGTTTCTTTGAGATTGGGCGGCCACTATGGTATACCATAGAAAACCCAAGATGATAAAGAAAGGAAAAGATTTCTTCAAAGCCTCAAATCCTCCTTAAGCTTAGAGGTTAGTGTACCGTGGGAGGACTGAGATGATATCATTCCTTCAAAGAAAGGAAAAAAAATATATCATGGAAAACCAAGATGATAAAGAAAGGAAAAAAATTCTTTCAAAGTCTCATATACTCCTTGAGCTTAGAGAGGTTAGTGTATCGTAAATGGACCGAGATGATATCATTCCCACATAAGGACACCATATGAACATATGTTAGAATTAAATTATATTAAGGTAGCCTAAAGTGAAGCTTAATCAAAGACTAGGATTCCCTAAACTCATATAGATTAGGTAAGGCCTAAGTAACTTAGGCCTAGTTTGGTAAGACCCATAAAAATAAGAGTTATATATGTTTTTAGTCTTTGAACTTTAATGTAAAATTGGAATTCAATCTTATCCAAAATTTTGATAGATTTTGGTCCTCAAACTTTAAAAATGAATGGATATAATCTTTTTATATTACATTAACTTTTTTTTACATGTCAAACGTGTTTTATTTTTTACATGCCTTAAGGTTTTGAGTAGAAGGTTGTGTCAATCCCTTATATGATTGGGCTCCAATTTCATTGGTGTTTGTATCTCTCAGGTGAACCTCATCCTTGATAGACTATCTATTCATTTTTAAAACTAAAAGATCTTGGTGCAAGAGGAAGACATCAACTTGAGCATTAGAAGAGTAGACATCTAGGACTTAGAGAGACATCTTGATCTTTGTTATAACAATTTACTTTCAATTTTTTAATTTTGAAATATAATTATAGAATATAAAATATGTAGACCAATTTGAGAAGACCCATATATATATAGAGAGAGAGAGAGAGAGTTAAAGATAAACTACTCTTATTTGTGTTTCTTACTCTCACTCCTATTTATAATACAGGCTTGAGGCATTTTCATCAAGATGGGTAGATACTTAATTCAATTTGGCTTTGGAAAGAGGAAAATACTTAATCTCAACAGTAAAAAAAATAATTTCAAAATCTTGGAATAATTCATCTTCTAATTTCTCATAGAAAATGTTTCCCCATATATCTCCAACCATTTACACGCATATACAATTGCCACTATATTTTTTTTTTATTCTGAAACAGACAAATTATATATTTTTCTGTTTAATTGGAAATTGTAAATTGGCATATCTACGAAGATATAAAACTTTGTGCAATGAAAAGGCTAAAACATAATAATTTATCATGTTTTGTAAATAATAAAAACATAAAAAAACTAAGATAATGTTTATAAATAAACATGTGCAAACATATTAAGCTAAAATTATTATACACATCATTTATAATAGAAATAAATGTATACATAGTTGAGAACACAAACAATTATAATAGTAACGATAACTAGCATGAGTCTAGAATAAGACTGAAATGTAATATTAATATTAATACTATAATAGAAAAAATTAGATTAAAAATAGAAAATGGAGTAGATTTAACCACGTAGAGAAGCTAGTTAGATCTCCGGTTTTCCTCGAATAAGGGTAAACAAACATTGGTATGATTCATCTGTTAAGGAAAAAAGTTAACATGCCACCGTTGCACCAATGCAACAAGTAAGTGACATTTTCTAAGCCATTGAATTCTGCCAAAAACAAATTTTCTATCAGATATTCAGATTCGATTCAATGGTTGAAAAACTACCACACTGGTGATGTTGCACCGATGAGTTCTTCAACGACGATGAGGAAGGATGCCAGAGGCTTTTATTCAAGAAAAGGCGTGTAGATTTTTGTGTTATTTCTTAATTTCTTTGGATTTTTCATAGGATCATCAATTGTGGATGATGACGCATGGTGTAGAAGAAGGGTCAAGCGAGGAGAAAGATTGAGGACACTTTCTGAGATTGATCACGTCAAAACTCTCATCACATGCACCAAGAATTTGCAAGACATGGTGTATCTGGATTCAAGAAAGGGGATCGCATGATGGCATAGTACATACGTGCATGTGGGAGATTCATGTGCGAACAATGAATCCAAGGTGTGAAGAAACAACGAGGGATTCAGAGATTTTCTATTTTAGTTGGAAGTGTATATGGCATTTTGTGAGAGGAATAAGGACAGCATGTGAAGTTGGATTTCATGGTGTGCCAGTTACATAAGATTAGGATACATAGTTGTTGGAGATATACCTACACACATAGTTGTTGTTTGTGATCACATTTCATGTGTCATGCTATAACTTGTTTGCGTTGTTGGGGAAGACACGCACCAGACAATTGGCTTGAGACATAGAAGGAAAAAAGTGAGACAGAAACAAGAGAAGAGAATAGAGGGAGATAGTTGCAGAGGAGGGGTTAGCATAGGTTGGATCATCTTCTTGTGAAAAGCCACGTGATTGTGAAGCCTCTTCTGCAACGCCACTTTCCCGGGGTGACTCCCATTTGAATCTTCCAATCTTCATACCAAGAAAAGGCCAACTTATATATATTTATATATATCACTAGCAAGTTTCTTTAAGTTAGAGTTAGATAGACAGACAGATAGCTCAGCAAGATAATTTAGTCCTTGCTCCTTAGATATTCAATATTCTCAAGTCATTTCTCCACATTGCTTGGTAGACTCTGGTGATGCAATCCAAGGTTTGAGTAGCTGATCCTCCGATTCATTTCGCATAACATTTTGTTGGCAATGGTAATAATTTTTCTGCACTTTCAATTTCACATTGTGTTACTTTTCCTTTCGTGCCCTTTAGTTAGACAGTCCGTTGTTTTTACAGTCATTTGCTTTACTTCAAATAAGCAGTTTTCATTCACCTGGCGTTGTTTTAGTGTCAGCAACCATTGGAAGCTTTTCCTCATTTGTTTTAGTCCAAGAACATGGAGATGGTTGAAATTCTTTGGTGACAAGTGCTTTAAAGTGTTTTAGCACATTTTGGGCCAGACAAATCTTAATATGGCTAGATTATGTCTGATTCTAGTTTCTCTGAAGTTGATGTATGATATCATATATCGGGATGGTTTAAGTAGATGTGGATGCACGGTTTTATTCTCAGAAAAATAACCAGAAATGTTTGTGGTTAAAAACAAATGCGCCTTAACAAATATCATGCAGAAGTGTTTTTTTTTTTTACTTTAATTATGGATGACAATGTTTTTGAAGTTTATAGGAGCTTAACTAGGTGGCATTTACTATGTTGTCATGTAAAAAAGTGTTGGCTTCATTTATGTGATTGACCTTTACAAGTAATGTGGGAGCAAAGTCTCACCAGCTGGTTTTCACGTCAACAAATGATGCCAGTATAAATTGAAATGAGATTTTACTGTGATGATAAAGGCACTGATTATTCTTTTGAATGCACAGGCTGGTCAACTGAATCTTGTAGTGGGGTCCCATGTTTGGGTAGAGGACCCTGAGTTAGCTTGGATAGATGGAGAAATCCAGGAATCTAAAAAGGACGAGGTCACGATTCTCTTTGAATCGGGCACGAGGGTGAGTCTCCTGAATCTATGGTAAATCTGTAGCACACACACAAATGGTGCAAACAAAATTTTCTCCTTCCGGTATATGTAGTTCCTTTCTCCATTGCTTTGTACTTTTTGAGGCTATTGTGGGTGTGTGATGCATTATTATATGGGTGAAAAGGAATATCACAGTATGTGATAGAGTTTGAACCTTCCCTATGCATCTGATGTTCACATCATGGATACTTCTTTAGCAAGGAATTCTGTAGTTTATCTAAAATCTTGTCAAGAAGTTTGTTTGCAAGATTTTTCCATTATACTTCAGAGTTAAACCAATTCACTTACGCAAAGAGATTATTAAACTATTGAAAGCACTCAACACCATGTGCATCTCCATTGCAGGTTGTGAGCAAATCCGCTAACATGTATCCCAAAGATCCAGAATTCCCACCTGCTGGTGTGGAAGATATGACAAGACTGGCATATCTGCATGAACCAGGAGTTCTTCAGAATTTGCATATTCGATATTCCCTAAATGATATCTATGTAAGATGTCAAATTTATATTTCGGATGTGCTTTCTTTTGCTGCGACACTCACTGCAATGAACTTTTAACTTTTTGTGGTGGTGTTTGCAGACTTACACAGGAAATATATTGATAGCTGTGAACCCTTTTCAAAGGTTACCTCATTTGACTGAAACTAGTACCATGGCAAAGTATAAAGCTGCGGCTTTTGGTGAGCAGAGCCCGCATCCTTTTGCAATTGCAAGTTCTGCATATAGGTACCTTGTTGCTGCTCTCAGTTTTCTATGCTTTGGTTGGCGGCTTTAACCTGTTTCTATGCTTTGAAGACGATAACAGGTCTAGATAATTAAGAAACAAATAAGTTTGGTGTATCATGGAGCGCATACCATTTGAGAGTTTTTATTTTTAGCTTTTGCATGCAACTTTTGCCAGTATTAAGGTTCATGGCAATTGCCAACGATATAAAATAAAGAATAAGACATGTCTGCTTTCACTGACTAAGATAACTGTCTACAGAAAGATGATAAACGAAGAAAAAAGCCAATCTATTTTGGTTAGTGGAGAAAGTGGAGCTGGCAAGACAGAGAGTACAAAGATGCTTATGCATTATCTTGCTTTTTTGGGAGGGAGAGCAGCAACTGAAGGACGGTCTGTGGAGCAACAAGTTCTCGAGGTAAAAAACTAAATCATGACCTGCATTTTGATTATGTTTCTGCTTTTTGGTTTTCTTGTCCAACCACGGGTTTTTCCAAGCTCACTGGACCAGATATTAATCCCACTCACGGTATTATTATGATTGTCAACGGTCCGATAAGTTTAGTATACATTCTTGAGAAATTTAATTTTGGAGTATTACTTATTTTTCTTGTTATCTACACTTGTGCAGTCCAATCCAGTTTTAGAAGCATTTGGCAATGCAAAGACAGTTAGGAATAATAATTCTAGGTACTGAGTTTGTTGTCCAGTAAGATCTTTTTCCTCTTCTTTTCAATTTCCTCTGCACGCTCTTTTGCCTAAATTGATTTAAAGTCTGTCCTAAGCTTACATAGTATAATTTCAGTCGTTTTGGTAAGTTTGTGGAGATTCAGTTTGATCAAAAGGGGAGAATTTCAGGAGCTGCTATCAGAACATATTTGCTGGAACGATCCCGTGTTTGTCAAGTTTCTGATCCTGAGAGAAACTATCATTGCTTTTATATGCTGTGTGCTGCACCAAAAGAGGTACATTATTATTCTTCCTTGTTTTGGTACAACAATGACAAAGAGGTTTAAATTTTATAAGCTCAAATTATCCAATTCCCTCGTCACTACCTTGATCCAAGTAGCTTACAGGATTCATGGTTTCATTAGAAAAAAGTTCATGAGCATTCTCTACATGCATATGAGCTTCAAAAGTTGTGTTTTGAAGTTTATTAAGTTAGCTTATAAGATTCATTGTTTTTATTTGAGTTTTCCCATGTCTAGGAATCTGGTAAGTACAAATTGGGAGATCCAAGAAAATTCCATTACCTTAATCAATCAAATTGCATTGAGTTGGATGGGTTGGATGATTCTAAGGAGTACCTTGCAACTAGGAGAGCTATGGAGGTTGTTGGGATCAGCGGAGATGAGCAGGTACCCCTCAGTAACATTCCCATTGGAGAGTGTGTGTATGTTTCTTCTTTTTTCTTTTTATTGTTGTCATTAGAAAAATTCCTCATCCCTCTTCTCAGGATGCTATATTTCGAATAGTAGCTGCAGTACTTCATTTAGGAAACATTGAGTTTATTAAGGGTTCGGAAGATGAGTTGGATTCCTCTCAGCCCAAGGATGAAAAATCCATTTACCACCTAAAAACAGCAGCCGAGCTTTTGATGTAAGTGAAGTCGCCAATTTACTTGTTTCTTACGAAGATTAATCTTCAAGCTATTGCATCTATGGTTATTTGTTTGATTGTGGAAGGTGTGACGAGAAGTCCCTTGAAGACTCTTTCTGCAAACGTGTTATGGTGACTCGTGGTGACACCATAACAAAATCACTTGATCCAACTGCTGCAGCCCTCAGCAGAGATGCATTGGCTAAAATAGTTTATTCAAGGCTTTTTGACTGGTATATCTATGATGTTCAATAAGTTTACCTGTCCTTATAAAATCTAATTTCAATATGTTTAAGTTTTTGTAATTCGATTTGTGCAAACATTTGTTGATGTAGGATTGTGTGCAAGATAAACAACACTATTGGGCAAGATCCTGATTCAACTAAATTGATTGGAGTTCTTGATATATATGGATTTGAGAGTTTCAAAACCAACAGGTGCTCTTCCATTTGCCATAGATTTTGTTTTGCTAGATGGACACAAGATAAATGTTCAAAGAACACTGAAGTGATAATGGGACAAGATTTAATGTAGCATGGCATTAACTAAAGTTGTTGTAAAGATGACAAAAATAGTGTATGTGTTGATAGTCATGTTAAGTATTGCTCTATTGTCAGTGTCTCTGTCACCATTCCGGAATTATTGTGTTTCTGATATTACACTCTATAATTAGTGATTATCATTTAATTTTTTGGATCGACCTTTTTATGTGCCTTGTTACTAACTTTTGGAACACTTCTATCTAATGGTCACGCCCAGCTTTGAGCAATTTTGTATCAATTTAACAAATGAGAAATTACAGCAGCATTTCAACCAGGTTAGTTTCCTTTGTTTTCTCCATCTTGTTGGAATTCATTTTTGTGGTAAACAATTTCTGAAGGCTCAATTAACATTTCATTATGCAGCACGTCTTCAAGATGGAGCAAGAGGAGTATACAAAAGGAAGAGATTAATTGGAGTTATATTGAGTTCGTTGATAATCAAGATGTTCTTGATCTCATAGAGAAGGTGTAATTTACACTTTCATCCATTTTTCAATTGTAGGAGAGTTTTATCAATTTGGCATCTCATGATTTTATAACATGCATTTTTATTCACATTTCGATGGCTTCACCATTTACATAAGACAATATTAGTGATGATAATACATGTATTGCACAACATTTTCATGATGTCTGTTTTCTAAACTTCCCATCCAAATAAAAACTTATCAGTAACGTACATTTGTTGAGAATAGTGAATAGTCGTTATTGTATTAATGTTATAATTACATAGACTTTCTTATAAAATGAAGTAAATTTCTTTCATCTTACTAGCTATTTACAAACAGAGTGCATTGATTGCTTGTACATCTAACTTCACATGTATTTGAACTTTACCGAGATGTACTTGTTTGTTTGGATTCTACATTTCTAATTGATGTATTCCTATAATTTCAGAAACCTGGTGGTGTTATTGCTCTCCTGGATGAGGCCTGGTATGTATTTAATGACTGAATAGTTCAAATACCTGTCTTATGGTTATTCTTTTAGATATGGAATGACTAATCTGATACATTTTTCATTAATATTCATCTATATGTATTGAGTAATGATATCTGCATATGCATATCCTCTGAGATTGTGAGGTTGTCCTGCTTATTCTTTGTAGTATGTTTCCAAGATCAACGCATGAAACATTTGCTGAAAAGCTATACCAAACCTTTAAAGACAACAAACGCTTCAGCAAGCCAAAGTTGTCTCGCACAGACTTTACCATTAACCACTATGCTGGTGATGTAAGTGAAATACATTTCTGTTTGCATAGTTATTACCATTAACAACATGGGAAAAAGGATTTATATATGATGATTTTCAATTTCAGGTCACTTATCAAACTGATTTTTTCCTCGATAAAAATAAAGACTACGTTGTTCCAGAGCATGCTGCTCTACTCAGTGCTTCGAAGTGCCCCTTTGTTTCAGGGTTGTTCCCTCCTTTACCCGAGGAAACTACAAAATCGACAAAGTTCTCTTCTATAGCCACTCAGTTTAAGGTCTGTTTTGTTTGCCAAGCCTATAATGCAAATTATCTGCGTTGTACTTATCTGTATTATTCTTGATGCATGTTTTACGAAGCTACAACTGCAATCTTTGCTTGAAACACTAAACGCTACCGAGCCTCACTATATTCGTTGTGTAAAGCCAAATAATCTTCTCAAGCCTGGGATATTCGAGAACAATAATGTGTTGCAGCAGCTTCGGTGTGGAGTAAGTTCAATGCCATTTTGGCTGTGTTCTCTTGTCTGACATGATTATTCTGGCCAAGTGAATTGAGACTTTGTGGATGCCATTCACAGGGAGTAATGGAGGCAATTCGGATAAGTTGTGCTGGATATCCCACTAGAAAGTCCTTTGATGAATTTGTTCAGCGGTTTACCATCCTGGAACCTTCAGTTCTGAAAGCATGGTATTTTCATCCCTTTCCATTTTCTGTTTTTCCTTTTCCATTCATCTTATATGAATCTGATTGTGGTTCATTCAAAACCTTAACCATGTATTCACAGCCCTGATGAGGTGACGGCTTGCAAGAGGCTTCTAGATAGAGCGAACCTTAAAGACTATCAGGTGCCAATTTATCCAACCGGAGTTTCTGTTGATCTCAGTTGTAACATTTAAATTTCTTGCTGGTTACATGGATGGGAATTAAATGTTTTTGAAGACTTTCTTTTTTCCTTTTCCAATGGTTTAATTAACACCATGGAGAAAACAGGAGTTGTTCCAGCTAGTACAAACAAAGTTACTCTTGCTGACTGAACTATTCCCATTGCAGATTGGAAAGACAAAAGTGTTTCTAAGAGCAGGTCAAATGGCAGAACTAGATGCATGTCGTGCTGAGGTCCTAGGATTGTCTGCAAGTGTTATTCAGAGAAAAGTCCGCACGTTTCTCTGTCGGAAACAATACGTCTTATTGCAGTTGTCGGCCATAGAACTTCAAAGGGTTGCGAAAGGTGTCATTTATGTGAATCCTTTAGGCCTTTTTCAAGTGTTTTACCATGTAATCAATGAAAGACAATTATGTGTTGATTACACATTTCTGTGCTCTGCATTTAATGCAGGACAACTTGCACGACGTCAGTATGAATGCATGAGGAGGGAAGCCGCTTCTATAAAACTTCAGAAAGATTTCCGCATGTATATTTCCAGAAAGTCTTACAAAACTAAATATGCCTCAGCGATTTGTATTCAAACTGGTATGCGAGGGATGGCTGCTAGAAATGATCTTAGCTTTAGGAGACGGACAAAAGCTGCAATTATTATTCAGGTAGGACAGAGGAGAGTTTTCTTCTTAGTTAAGAGGACTACTGTCTGAAATATTACCTTTGTTTTCTTTCAATCATGGGTATTAGGATGCAAACTTTTTACCCTCCATTGACACCATAATGGAAGGAACTTTGTTTACTGGACTCCCCATCATATATTGATATTCAATTTCTCTGTTAAGCAGATGTTCAACCCAAATGTGTCTTTTACTTTAAGCACTGGAAAGTGTTACAGCAATTGGTTGTCTCAACAGTGATCATATATTCCTACTATACGATATTTGGTGTGTTATACATAAAATATGATTAATTTAATTTGTTTTTTCCTTATCATAGGCTCGGCAAAGATGTCATTCGGCTCGTACTTATCACCTGAAGCTAAAGAAAGCAGCAATTTTTGCACAGTGTTCCTGGAGGAGAACAATAGCACGGAGAGAACTTCGAAAGCTTAAAATGGTGCTCCCTCCCTCTTGATTACTTTACTTGATTCTTCAAACATTAGCGAACTTCAAGTGTTTTTCATTTTAAAAGTAACTGGCATTCTTAAACAATTTGATTTTATTGTCTCTCATAAATTCATCAGTTTTATTGCCATAAATTTCATAATATCACTATTGTATACTACTATATGTTGCTTTGCTCTTAGATTATATAATTTTGTAAAGAAGTCAGTTATGTGGCTATTCTTTGTATTATCTCATGCTTTTAGAGATAAGGGTTGAAACCAAGTTCAATTGGGCTTTGTAAGCTGACGATTGTCAGTTACTAGAGTTAGTTAAACTCCAGTTCTCTATTATACAGTAACTCTGACAGATGTAACCTAACAACATATATACTGTTGGGTACATATAAAGGCACTGACAACACTGCAACTTTTAGATTCCTCATTCTCTCTCTTTCAGAGTCCTCTCAATGCTGTAAACCAGTTAGCACCAACTAATTTAACTATGAATCTGTTTGAAATGATTTTAATGTTTGGAAAGTGTTATTTTATCCCTTTAAATGTGAAAATGCCGTGCTATATCGATTATACATGTGTATAAGATTGCAACAATGGTTTTGTATATGAAAAAGATCTTAATTTTAACTTACTGCAGGCTGCCAGGGAAGCTAAAGCACTTGAAGAGGCAAAAAATAATCTGGAAAAGCAAGTCAAAGAGTTAACTTCAAGTCTAGAAGAAGAAAAGGCGATGAGGGTAAATTATTTATAGTAAATGAAAATGCAGAAGCATGATACAGTTTCTTCATGCCTACTATTGCTAATTTGGTTATTTTTTTACCTATAAAGCATAGCTTTAGTGGTATTATTTCAACAACATTCTAAATGTTTCGGTTCATTGTGATATTGAGGAAGCCAAGACACGGGAAAATGAAAAACTACAGCAAGCTTTGCAAGAGAAGGAGCTTCAATTCCAAGAAATTAAGGAAGCCAATACAAGGGAAACTGAAAAACTACAAGAGGCTTTGAAAGAGATGGAGCTTCAGTTCCAAGAAATTAAGGAAGCCAAGACACAGGAAACTGAAAAACTACAACATGCTTTGAAAGAGATGGAGCTTCAGTTCCAAGAAATCAAGGAAGGCAAGGGCCAGGAAACTGAAAAACTACAAAATGCTTTGAAAGAGATGGAGCTTCAGTTCCAAGAAATTAATGAATCCAAGACACAGGAAACTGAAAAACTACAAAATGCTTTGAAAGAGATGGAACTTCAGTTCCAAGAAATTCAGGAAGCCAAGACACAGGAAACTGAAAAACTACAACATGCTTTGAAAGAGATGGAGCTTCAGTTCCAGGAAACTAAGGCAGCGCTCATTCAGGAACAAGAAGCTGCCAAGAAATTAGCTGATCAAAACCCAAGTATACAGGAGAAATCTGTTAATGATGTTGACAATGAATTGATCAGTAAGCTTACAGCAGAAAATGGTCAACTCAAGGTAACCATTGTATAAAAGGTGTTTGATAAATTTATGCTGCCAAGTGCGTCATAGTATTCAAAGTTATCATTATTCTGCATTCTTTACAGGAACTGGTTAATTCTTTGGAAAAGAAAACTTTGCAGGAGATACCTGCTAATGTTACTGACAATGAGTTGATCAGTAAACTTACTTCAGAAAATGAAAATCTTAAGGTATAAATTAAATGTTAAGTGTTTGAAATCTATGTACTATCCTTATTGTTATCATTATTATCATTATTTTCTCTGTTTTACAGGAACGGATTAATTCATTGGAAAAGAAAACTGTACAGGAGTTTCCAGTTAACCTTACTGACAATGAGTTGATCAATAAACTTACTTCAGAAAATGAAAACCTTAAGGTATAAATTATATATTAAGTGTTTGAAAGTTATGCATTTCCATTATTATTTTTATCATTATCATTATTTTTTCTGCTTTACAGGAACGGATTAATCTTACTGACAATGAGTTGATCAATAAACTTACTTCAGAAAATGAACATCTTAAGGTATAAATTGTGGTGCCACTATAGTCAGGATGGCAAACAACATAGTTATGCCTTAGCACTCTCATTTATTTTGAAAAAAGTGTTTGAAATTTACGTTGCATCATCATTGTTATTTTTTATGTTTACAGGAACGGATTAATTCATTGGAAAAGAAAAGGGTACAGGAGTTTCCTGCTAATGTCACTGAAAATGAGTTGATCAATAAATTTGACTCCGAAAAGGAAAATGTTAAGGTATGAATTAAATAATAAATGTTTGAAATTTGTGTTATGGTTATTTTTTTGCTTTGAGAGGAACTGACAAATTCATTGGAAAAGAAAACTGTACAGGAGTCTCCTGATGTTACTGAAAAAGAGTTGATCAATAAACTTGACTCAGAAAAGGAAAATGTTAAGGTATAAAATAAATAATAAATGTCTGAAATTTGTGCTACGGTTCTTTTTATGGTCTAGAGGAACATACTAATTCATTGGAAAAGAAAACTCTACAGGAGTCTCCTGTTAACGCTACCGACAATGAGTTCATTAGTAAACTTAAGACAGAAAACGAACAGCTTAAGGTAAAAATTGATGAAACAGAGAGGAAATATGAAGAATGTAACAAGATTAGTGAGGAGCGCATGAATCAAATCATAGAGACAGAATCAAAGATGATTGAGATAAAGACAAATATGCAGAGGTTCGTATGTTGGTGTTTGTTTTTGCAGATATGCATTATAAGGAATATTAGATGCTCTTTGGTTGATTTGTAGCTTACTTATGTGCTAGGCTTGAAGAAAAAGTGTCCGATATGGAAACTGAGAATCAAGTTTTGCGGCAGCAAACCTTGTTGAGTTCATCATCATCCAGAAGAATGTCAGGAAAGTTTTCCCCTGCTACAGTTCCGGTAAATACAAGATCATTGCTTATTAAGTGATGTTGTTGGTACTCTTAGTTGTCTATATACATTCCCCATCAATTTACTTTTAATTCAAAATTTTCAAATTATCCTCAATGAAATCATTTTTGTTTAATGCTGGTCCTAACTCCTATGTAATTGTATTCTTTGTTGTCTATTCACACCTTGAGGACAATTTGAAAATTTTCAATTAAACCAAGTTAATGAGTAATGTGAATTAATAATTCTTTGTCGCCACAGTCACTGACTATCATCCTTGTTTACCCTCACTGGAGATTATATTAATGTCTTTTTCTGCTCTTGCTACTGTAGCCTGCGGAAAATGGCCAGGTAATGAGGGCCTTATATTTGAAATCCCTTTTACTTTTCTTGTAATTTATGCGTTTTCTTTGTTTCAAAAAGAGAAAAGTTTTCCACCTGTCCTTTTATAAAGATTTTGAAGAAAAGTTTATTTTCTATAGGCGCAACAGACTTCTGCTCCTGCAAAAACATTTGGTTCAGAGGATAGTAAAGTAAGAAGATCTCTTATGGAGAGACATCAAGTATGCTATTGTAGAACAATTGTTTCTTAATAATGTATTAATTATACTTTTATGTACTTTTGTAGCATTTATTCATATTATCTTTTTGTTTGATTTCTTTGTATAGGAGAGCATAGATGTTCTTTTCAAATGTGTGACAAAAGATCTCGGATTCTGTGAAGGAAAACCTGTTGCAGCATTTACCCTTTACAATTGTCTGCTACATTGGAAATCTTTTGAAGCAGAAAAAACCAGCATATTTGATCGTCTTATTCAGATTATTGGTTCTGAAATAGAGGTAATTTTTTATTTACTCAATCTATTTTTGCATTTGTCTTTCAGAGGTAAAGTTTAGCACATTTAGTCTTTGAAAATTAATTCAGCCATGACAATGAGAACCTTTAATAGTAGAAAGGATTTGTAGTTACTTCTTAACACCTACTCAAAGCGAATAATATTCAAAATACTGATGACTGACTTGTATTACTGTTGGCTATCCAATTCAGAGAACTATGATTACAACTTTTCTGTTACTCCAAAGCTTCAAAGATAGAGGACCTCTGCTGCCAGAGGCATCGTTTAGTAAATTTGTTGACAGTCTTGAAAATTTAAAAGATTTCTAAGTGGCTGGGTTTTTAAGTCGTATTAAGTTTATTAAAAAGGATGATTACACTCTTGTATATAGAATACATTACATTTAATTAAGGAATTTGAAGAGATTAAAAATATGGACAATAATTCAGAATAAGCTTGATACCATGTCAGATTTCATTTTAAATTTGATTAGCACCAAGTGAAGTTGCTCATAGTTATATAAGGCGGACATCCAAGAATTGAGGCTGATAATGTGGAACTTTCTAACATTTAGAGCTGCCACTTTATAGAAAAAAAGTGATGTGTAGTTTATTTCAATGTGGTCTCACATGATATTCAACTTAACAATTTTGCAGGATCCAGACAAAAATGATTGTATGGCTTATTGGCTATCCAACACATCTTCTTTGTTTTTCCATCTTCATCGATGTTTAAGAGTACCAACAGCGCGGAAACCTCCCACTCCAACATCATTTTTTGGGAGGATGACGCAGGTATCAAGTTTCTTTATTGCTACCCAAGTTAACATGTCTTGAGCATAAGCTCCACATTGGGTAATTCTGCAGATCAATATTTCATTTGTAGATATGATTGTTTAGGTGCTATATATTATATGCTAGTATGAAACTAATTAAACTGTGAATGAAGGTTGTCAATAGGATGTGGTTTTCTCCTTATTGCCTGTAGCATGCTACATGAATACACTTTTCTCTGAAGCATGTAAGTGTCTAAAGTTCAATACTAATAAAGGCCAAAGAAAATGAAAAGGAAACTATGCAAGAATTGCTACCCAAAATCAGTAAAATTTCAATTATATTTCTATTATACACCTTGTTCTAGGCTAACAACTTTCTTTTATACAAAAAGTAATAAATTAATTTCTTGGTCTGATTTTTGTCTCAAATAAGAGGCAAAAAGGACTATTCTTGTGCTATAGTCATCCATATACATTGTTCTTTTCATTTTAAATAGACACCAATAAATAATGGTATTTTACTTAACAAATATTGTGACTATTGATTATAGAGATAATGCCATTAAACTCACTATATGGAATTTGATGTTGTTTCTCAGGGTTTTCGCTCATCTAATAGTCTTTCCAGCAGTGCTTTTGATGTAGTGCATCAGGTTGATGCCAAGTATCCAGCTTTGCTTTTCAAGCAACAGCTTGCAGCTTACGTGGAAAAAATATATGGAATCGTTCGAGAAAATTTCAAGGCAGATTTGACACCTCTGCTTTCTTCTTGCATTAAGGTATGGAGGCTGTGTAATTTATTATGGAATATTTCTTGGTATTCCTATTAAAAAGTGAGCTTTAAGCCTAACTCAACCTCACAAAACCGGTTTGTAAGATGAGGTTTGCACCTTACTTATATATTATAAATTGGCCTTATCTCTAGTCGATGTGGGACTTCCAACACACCCCCTTCACGCCGAGGTATAGACATCTCGTGTGACAGTAGAAATTAATGGGTGGTTCGACAGTGGCCTGACAACGGGTGGAAATAGAAATGTCCACTTAGAACTCGCTAGGATAGGCTCTAACCATGGCTCTGATACCATATTAAGAAGTGGATTTTAAGCCTAACTCAACCTCACAAAATCGGCTTGTAGGGTGAGGTTTGCACCCACTTATAAAGTATGAATTGGCCTTAACTCTAGTCGATGTGGAAGTCCCACATCAACTAGAGAAAAGGCCAAATTATAATATATAAGTGAGGTGCAAACCTCACCTTACAAGCTGGTTTTGTGGAGTTGAGTTATTAAAACTCACTTTCTAATAAGTCCTATGCATGTGGTGCCTGTGTGCAGCAAATTATAGGCCAGTAGGATCAGTAGGTGGAATTAAGTGGAGGTAGCAAGAATCCAGACTGTCAATTTCACTATGCTTATTCCACTTAATTTAGTTGACTATAGATCTATTTAGATGAATTTCACCTTAAGCATTTATATGAATTCCACTTTCACTATGCTTATTCCGCTTACGTATGATAATATGACTTCAGGCAGATAGAGAATCAAATGACAACAGTCAACAAGCTGGTTCTTGGCTCAGCATTATGGAATGCCTTAATAAATATCTCAAGATTATGAAAGAAAACTATGTATGTGAAGGTTTGACAGTACAGTGAATTGGTATCTGTACAGCCCTAGACTTCCAAGTCCTTTTTAATGTTATAGAGCAAACTGATTTTAAGTTTGCCCCAGGTCCCTACTGTTCTAGTTCAAAAGCTATTTAATCAAATTTTTCAATACATCAATGTGGAACTCTTTAATAGGTAAACATGTCTTGTTTCATTCAACCCTTTTTACAGTAATGGACTAATTATAGGCATTGCATCTGGGTTGACTTGTTAATTGGAAATGCTATGTTCTCCAGCATTCTTTTGCATGGAGAATGCTGCACATTCAAACATGGAGAATATATAAAATCAGGTTTGGCAGAACTAGAAGGATGGTGTACTGAAGCAACGGAAGAGGTACACTGTGTCCACCCTTTTATAACTTTCCATTGCACACTGAAGTCACTTACATTATGCGAACAGTGATTTAAGAGTGTCTCCAAAAGTGTCAGAGTGTGTTCTAGAACTCTAATTCTTATGTAGCTAATAACTATCTCTGTTGCAGTACATTGGCTCATCTTTGGATGAACTCAAACATGCAACACAAGCAGTTAAATTCTTGGTATGCCTAATGACCTCTTCTGTGATTGGAATACTTTTGCTTTTTAAACAGACTTCATACGTTGGATAAATTTAACCCAATTCATTAACATGTTACTCTAGACTTTCTCCCCTATTGAGAAAATAGTGAGATGACATTGCCTTGTTTCTATATTATTACTGCAAACATATACATGAGAATTTCCTAAATCTACAAACACTCATTCCTCTCCCTCCTTTTAACTTTTTTGATGAAATCACTTTTCCAGGTTGCTGAAAAGAAGGAAGACCTATCTTATGATGACCTTACAAACGACCTATGCCCTGTAAGTGTTTTCGTCTTATATGAGTGATTGATAACATCAATATGAATACACGATCGTGCTTGTGATATAAATATGAACAGCAAACACTCAATATCCAACATTATCTTATTACAAATCCAACCGTGATATGCAACTTTAACTTTGACTAAATCTTTTCTATATGAGCAAAAAACTGGAAAAGATTTTTCTTTCTATGTCTCCTGTGTTTACAAAGAAAGCTTGTTTTCTCTCAACACTTTGTATTACTGATTAAGAGGTGCACTTCAGCTTAATATAGTACCCTTAATAGTTATAAGACCAACAACCTTCTTGCCTTATCTCACTGAGATCAGCAACATGAATAAGACACATTGTACTCACCAAATATAATATAGATTTAATATTTCTTGATTCCTTCAAATATGGAAAATTTACTGTATTTGAAACAACTTTAGACACTTACATGCTGCAAAGCAAAGAGTACTTACTGTATTTGAAACAACTAAACTTTTACAAACCTGTAATATACATAACAACTAGGTGCAATGTTTCTGTCACTCTAACATGTACATATATGTGCTGAATTTAGGTCCTGAGTGCTCAACAACTTTATAGAATATGTACACTTTACTCTGATGATGATGATGACAAAAAACAAAGTGTATCAACAGATGTAAGCTGCATCGACCTATCTATCTATCCACATTTTTTCTTCTCAGCCATTGCTATGTAGCTATTGTGATCACTGCTATGTACCTGTGTAGGTCACTACTAGATTGAAGCTTCTGATGACAGATGATGCAGATGAAGATAGTAAAACCTACTTGTTGGAGGACAACACAAGGTAAACTCGCACATATACACTAGGATCAGTTACAAGAAAATCTACTTTAATTGAAACTGCACTCTTCACCTTTCACTGTTTCCAAACTGCAGCCATCCTATCATAGTTGAAGAGATTCCTTCTTCTCAAGATAAGAGCACTCCAAAAGTAAAACCGCCTGCAGAACTTCTTGAGAATGCAAACTTCCAATTTCTGCATGACTATTGCTAGTTCCCCTGTGATGCAGCTTAGCTTTTAAGGCTCAAAATGTGTTCTCCAATTCAACATCATGTTGTAAATCCACCCATTCTCACCCTGGCCCCTCCTCTTTTTTTCTTGTATTTTGTGAGCATTCATCCTGTATTGGTTGTGTTAGCAAAAAAGCAGGGTAGGTTTCATAACATCTGTTCACATTTTCTTTTCACCTCTTTTGTTATTAGATTTTGGATGTTCACAAGGGGCGCAATTCTTTGTATTAGTGTGAAGAGAGAAAAGTTACCATTTGTAAAAAATGCTAGGAGTTGATCACTTAGATTTTGTTCTTCTGTCCTCAAATTTCACGTTGTAGAAATCATTATATTACCATTTTTGAAAGAGCATCATTCTTTGTACGTTTGTTAAACTTTGTCTCTTTCTTTTTGTTAATTTTAGATCTATTGTTAAACTTCATACATTTACTGTCATCGCTCCAGGGTTGTTCTCACAACTACTTGTGGACTCAATCACAAAAAGAAATATGGTTTTGTATTCATACACAAATAAGTTTTAATTATTGTTATTCTAATTAAGTATGTTCAATTGATTGAAATTCCGATGTTTATGACTTATTTTTATACTAAATTCTAATGAAGGATGTTTGTTCTTACAAATCTCTTTGACTTCAATATTCAAATATAGTTTTTACAAGAGAGGAAACTTTTATTTCTAGGCTTTAGAATTCGTCCAGTAGTCATAAAAAATAGGTAAAAGTAATGTGAACACAAGATTAAATAATCATTAGTGTGAACACAAAACTAATAATTACATTAGTATGAACATAACGGTGATCATTACACTATGATTACACAGTTAATTGTCTTAATCATTGTTATAGAAAATTCCAACATCATATGACTTTTATTAAGTGCTAAAAAAAGGTATATAAGCATGACTATGCTTCTTCTGAAGGACGATTGCTTAACAAACAACGGAACATGAAGATGCAAAGTGTTTTGTTTGGAAAACAATACAACACTATATAGTCTTATTTTGCATATGACAAAACACAAATGCTCTCTATTGATAAAGCACATAAAAGTGAACAAACCTTGTACTAAAATAAAAACACAAAAGATTATCATATGTTGCAAGGGATGTCTACCACATTAGAAGGAAAACAAAGAGCTAAAACTGATTTTTCTCACCAAATCCCTGAACAAAGCATTGTTAACTCTGGAAGAACCGTTTACTTCGTAGGGTGTTGGAGTTTAAGATAAATCAAGGTAAGGCACATTATCCAAGACGGAGATAAGTACATTCAACTATTGGAATGTTGCTTAAAGGAAGAAAGAGAATTTATTATTACATGGAGTGCATTAAATTCACCCATCACTATCAAATGAAAGGAATGCATTCAAAAGAGCTATCAAATTCACCCATCACTAAACTGCTACCTTGTCAAAAACAACTAATGTTGTATCCCTTCCCTTCACTAGTGTAAGCTGGAACTCAAGGAAGCATGATTGGACAAAAAAAATGATTTTTAGACAAATACCCATTTTAAAGGCACTAGAATCACAACCAAGGCTGAAAAAGTGAAAAAAAGACTCACATGTAGGATGATACTGCCATAGACTGTCCTCGAAACACCAAAACACCACCATCGAGTGTCATGTTGGGCAAAAATGACAGCCTAAACCTACAATATTCAAGTCATTGGATGAAAATATGGCTCACGAGTCACAAATTGGAAAGCATTAATTTTAGACCTCACTGAATGAGAATGAAGCTGTTAGGCGAGTCTATCATCGTAGCTAATGTTTTTTCGCTTAGTCACCTATTGATTTTAGTATTAAAGTACCTTTTGCAGGTATCATCCGAATAATTTGGAAACATGAGAGACTCCTCAGACTAAGCAACAGTTGGATTTGGAACGACCAGTTGGAAACCAACTAATTAACTTGAAGGCCGATTAGAGTTGACTAGTTGACATGAAGACTTGTCCACTCATCTCAAAATGTTATCTTTAGTAATTGCATTTGGCATTGGTAAGAGAAGTTTTATCATCCTTATTAATTAATGGTGTGACTACTTTTAGCTAAATCAATACACCGTACTTTTCTTTTTATATTAAAAAGGAGAATACATCTTTTGTGATATTAATCATTCCTAAAAATTAGTTTTTATTTTTTAAATATTTGTTGAAACCCTAATATAGGGATGGACAATAGTACGTAAGGCCACACAAATTAACAATGCTATACATTAAAACTAAACTCTTGTATTGCATGGAAATTCTTTATTTTTGTAATTGGTGTGATGAAGAGAAGCAAATTAAATAATGAATAGTTGCATTCATGAGTTGAGTCGAGATTCATACATACCATGCAATGCTATGCAAGTGCAACACAAAGGGTAAAAATTGAAAAGCAACGTTCGGATTGAAAAAATAGAGAGAGAAAGAGAAAGCGGCACAAAAACAAAAGGAAGAAGGATCATAAAAACCTTCCCATTTGCTTCCAAATACTATACTCCTTCCTTCCAAAGCAACAACACTCTTTGGAACCAATTCGCCGTTCTCTCTCTCTTTCTCTCTCTTTGCATCTCTTCAACAAGTCTCAGATTCTCTACCTATTTATCTCTTCGCCATTGTCAATGCTGGCGGCCTCTCCGTGTGCGCCGCTGCTATAGCCGGAGATTCTGCGCCGGAGATTCTCGCGGTGGTTCCATCGGATTTTTCTAGGGTTTTCTGATCGTTCGGTTCGCGCTCCGTGGCATCAACGCCCTAATGCCTCCGCCGCGCCGACGCGGAGCGAACAAGGCGAAGGCCAATGGTCACTTGAGATTGGGCGATCTCGTGCTCGCTAAGGTTAAGGGATTCCCGTATTGGCCTGCCATGGTGCGCTTTCGTTTATCGAACTTTTTTTTCTCCGGATTGTCTTTTTCGAATTTTGTCTATATTTTTTAAATCTTCTTTATTCGATTCCGCACGGATGGGTGTAGTTTCGAGAAATTTTGCGTGTGAGGGTTTTTTCATTCTTGGTAGGGATTTTCTTTTCGTTGAGTGAGTGCGCGTACTTTTCATTTTTTTCATTTTCTTGGTACTTCGATTTATCCCTGATTTTTGTTTTCTCGTTATATAATTTGTAGTAGCGTTATAAGTATGCTTCATCTCTCTGTTTTTGGTGTTTTTCTGTATTGTTAAATTGTTAACTAACTTGCCGTTGAGGTTGAATTTTCGATTATTAGTTAATGCTGAGGTTCCTGATTTTGTTTATTCTGTATCTTCAGATAAGCAGGCCTGAAGATTGGGAGAAACCCCCTGATCCAAAGAAGTATTTTGTTCAATTTTTTGGGACCAAAGAAATGTGAGTCTCTTATTTTAGTTCAAGCATTTCTAGTTTACCACATGGTTTTTTAAATTGTAGTTGCGGCCCATTGTGGTCAATGTGGTTCGCAATAATCCCTAATGTGGCTACCACTGTAGCTGAGACATTACAGCCAAATCATGCAATGTAGTCCACAATTTTAGCAATTTTAAACATTACATTAACAACATGTGAACAGATAGGTTGTGAAGTTATTTAGTGGATGTTTTTAAACTCTTCAGTAGCTGATAATGGCTACGTTGTCAAATAATTGAATGAACGTTGACATATTCTGTAGTAATCAATAGAAAGGCCAGGCTGATGCCATGAAGCTCCCCACTCACATGGGGGCAGGTCCACTAAGTTGGTCTATATTAGCAGGCAACCTTACCTGATTCCATGATCTGAACTTGCAGCCTCTGAGTCACATAGATCTAATTCCAAATGTTGCACCCAGGCTATGATGAAAATGAGAAAAATGGTTATTATATATGAGAACAGGAGTAATAATAAATGTTAGTGGACACTAATGTTGTTTAGAGCTGGAAAAGTAATACAAATGACTACTGGAGTTTGGAATTAACATCCTGACACTTGTTGGCTCACAGTTTCTCAAGTGGCTGTCTACTCTAATCTCTTTTGGTTATGATTATTGCTAGATGAAGCCCAAATACACAATTATGCCACACAAGAAAAATAGAAAGCCCTAGATTTTCTACGGCCTAGATATGTTAGCACAAGTTCATTAGAAAACTATACATTTTCCATATATGCACAATACTTGTGAAAAGACATTGATCATTTCTTATCAATGCATAACCATATCAGTAGATGATAATCAACAATCTACAAAAGGATGGTTGGGATCAGTAAAACAAACTTTAGCCCATACCCCTACCCATATCAAAAAATATTATTTGTTCAATAAACATGTCTCCAAAGAGTTGTTCCCAAGCGGTAGCATCTTGTAAGAGAGGAGGAAAGAAACCGATGGATACTATTAGTAGTTACGTGTGTGCTAATTAGGTTAGTTGAGCCGGGTGAGACAGTAGAAGAAACAAGGCATACAACATATATATAATAGAATCAAGAGCTTGGAGGAAAGAAACCGATGGATACTATTAGTAGTTAAGTGTGTGCTAATTAGGGTAGTTGGGCCAGGTGAGACGGTAGAAGAAACAAGGAATACAACATATAAATAATAGAATCAAGAGCTTCAATCTCAATAATTTTCAGAGTTCGGGTTTGTTCCTAATTCAACCGCAAAATTTAGCTCATGAGACGAGGGTTGCTCCTCACTTACATGCACTAGTTTGGTCAAAAATCTGCTCTTCAACACAACTCAACTTTACCTTTAAATTTTGATGCTTTAGAATTTTTTTAATGTGCTACTATGTGCATGTGTGGGCAGCACTAGTGTTTATTTTATATTTTAAATTAAATTGCTGTTTTTATTTAAGAGCACTTAGTTTTCCCCCTTCTATTTCCTTTTTGAGTTATTTTCTGTGTACAGAAAATGTGACTCATTTGAAAAATATGGCAACCCTCCCTTGCTTAAGTCTTAAGCACACAAATAGTACATTAGTCGGGCATTTCCAAGGTCATGTAATTTGTTTACCTTTTTCCAAATACCTGAGTAATTTGTTTTTATGATATCTATTATGCTACTTATTTTACATCACCGTTTATTGTTAATTAGATTGATCATCTTGCTTTTATCTTCTTACATTGTGTCTTTTTTTTCGTAGAGCTTTTGTTGCCCCCGCGGATATTCAGGCATTCACCAATGAGACTAAAACTAAGTTGTCTGCTCGGTGTCAAGGAAAGACAAAGTACTTCACCAAAGCCGTGAAGGAAATCTGTGCAGCATTTGAGGAGTTAGAGAAACAGAAAGTTAGTGGTGTGAAAGAGGACACTGATGATTCACATATTGGTTCGGGAACTCCTGTTGTAGGGGTAGTGGCTCACCCAAAGGATGCCACAGATGCTGTGGTACTAAATGTAGAAAAAACTGACACATATGTGGGAGATGTTGGCTCAAATTTGGAGCAATATACACAGAAATGTGAAGAAAGTGGTAGCCAAGATGCAAAACCTTCTCTATCTGGTCATCCAATTGACAGTGCGTCTCCAGTGTTGTCTCCTGTGATTGAAAGCAAACCATCAATTGGTGAAGAACTAAATAACTACAGTAGCAAATCTGGCCTGGATGAACAATCACATCGTAAAGTTGAAGACTCTGATATTGAGGATTTGTGCAATGTTAATGACTTAAAGCAAGCTGATTATGTACAGAGTGTTTCTACAAATGGGAACAACTCAAGAAAGATTGTTAGTGGCTCAAGGAGAAGAAAGATTGCAGATGATAGAAAAAGAAGTGGTGAAATTAGTAGAGCAGTTTTGAAGGATGAAAGCTGTGCAGGTTATGCTAGTTTTTCCAGGTCTGGGGAGAAATTGAAAGATAAAAAAAAGGGGAAAGATTCATTTTCTGTTAGGTCAGATTCTTTAGATGCTCCAAAATCAGACTCTGATATTAACAGTGGAAGTAAAAATAAGAACCTGCTGAAAGTTAAAACAAGTCTTAAGGTTAAAAAAGAGTTACAAGAGAGCTTTGAATGTTCTGAGGCTGAGAGAAGAAAACCTCTTAAACATAACAAAACCCATGTTCATGGAAAACGTAATTTGGGAACATATGAAACCTCACATGCTACCAAGAAGTTGAAGTTTATGGATAACAAAGACAACAAGACTTCAAAATCTCTCTCGGAAGATGGGAATAGTGTTTTTCCTAGCTCTCCTGACAAAGAATTCAAACAAATAGAGTTGAAAAGGTCTACATCACGTTTGAAATCAGAAAAAGGTTTGTCATCGAGGGGTCAGATCAGCATTGTAGGTTCTGATGATTCTGTTGGTGAACTGCTGCCCGAGACAAAACATCGTGTCCAAGTCCTGCAAGCTATGCCTGATTCTGCTAGTGTTGCAACTGGTGGACATACAGAGATAAGTTCTCTTGGATCGCAAGGTGACACAAATAATGTTGCAATTAAGCAAGCAAAGAGGAGACGAAGAGCTGTTTGCGTTTCTGATGATGATGATGAACCGAAGACTCCTGTTCATAGAGGAGCTGCTAAAGATATTAAATCAACTTCTTTTGTTTCAGAGGTTATGAAGAGCAGTGATACACTGCTAGAGAACACTGATGTTGCTCAGCTGGCTACCAAAAACCCTATTGCACTTGAGGATGTCCATTTTAAAGAATCCACTTCTGAATTACAAAATGACAATTTGTCAACTGGGCATCCTCAAAAAGAGACTGATGAAGTTATTCCTGTTCAATTACCTCATAGTCCTGGGAGATTAGGTTCAAAGCAACTGCCTCCCAAGGTGGTGGATAAATTGAGGTCCATCTCTCCTGTAAATTCACCTCGTTCTCTTCATACAACAAAGTCAAATGCTGAGCAAAATAAATCTTCCAAACGTATGCTTCAAGTTTCCAGTAATTCTACTCAAAAGAAGGTTGATAACGTGTCTTCAAAGAATTTAAATAGCTTCAGCTCTTCACCAAGTCAGGTCACTACTCATAAAAAGAAGCCTGCACCTTCAGCTGAAACTTCTAAAACTACACCAAAGACATTATCACAAGCAGTTGAAGTTCCAGTTACAACAGAAAATTTAAAGGAATTTGATGCTTTTCATGTTGATAGGTACATTTTTTTTTTTTTTCTTTTGTTTCTATATTTTATTTTTTGTTTTTTTTGTTTCCACTTCTTTATTTATATTATTATAGAATTGTGGTGGGCATGGAAGAAGTAATGTATGTTTTGTTTCTAGGACTCCAGAAACTCCTAAGACTATGAAGAATCTTATTGCAGCTGCACAGGCAAAACGGAGACAAGTAGCTCAAGCTCAATTTCAGCCTCTTTCCACTTACTATACTCAAGGGGGAACACCAAGCCCCTCTACAATTCAACCATTTTTGTCTGCCTCAAGTAATTTTGATCAGGCTGATTGGCAGGAAGTTCTTGAACACCCAACATTGGCTTCTCCATCAACTAATGGGTATCAATCCATTTCTCAAAATGAACTTGATGCTGTAGAAAATGAGGAGAAAATAGTTAGTCCAGTGCAAAAGGATGTAAGGGGTTCTCTAAGTGGCGGTACTGATGCCGCTATTGCTCGTGATGCCTTTGAAGGAATGATAGAGACTTTGTCTAGGACCAAGGAAAGTATTGGGCGTGCAACACGTTTAGCTATTGATTGTGCTAAGTATGGCATTGCCAATGAGGTATGCTATTTCATATCCTTTCTATTTCTAAACCAATGAATCAGATAACAACTAAAAACTTTATTCCTTATCATCCACATCAAGTATGAGTATAAGATTGCTTTTAGTGTGCAAAGATACTGTCTCAACATTAGTTATTGCTAGCTCTGTTGGAGTGCTTTTCTACCAGTTGGTGGTATACCATAAGTCAGTATTGTCACATGGGTGAAGGGTAAGCTCAACTAATGTAGAAAGCTAACCCTCATGTTTTTTAAAAACGAAGTGTTTTTTGAGCATTGTATTATTATTATTATTATTATTATTATTATTATTATGATGATGATGATGATGATGATGATGATGATGCGTGTGATTTAAAATTAAACTATTAGGTTAAAATTAAACTATTAGGTTTCTTGTGTGCTTCTGTGTTCAATTTGTACTTGTAGAATATGGCAATGCAGATTTTTGTACATTTTAAGAATTATGATGTGAATATATTTCTTTTAACAATGTTATTAGGCTTGTACAACTACTTTTTTCCTATGATTACGATATGCATATTGGATACAATATGTATCTTAAATGATGATATGATACAATATTCTAAATATATACAAGATACATAACATGTAAGATACATATCTTAGTATGTATGAAAATTCATAAAACATAATAGATATATGATTGAAATTCTACAAATCTTAAGAACAATAATATCACAAAAAAGTAAATCATTCTCATCTTAAGTTATTTCCTATTATTTTAAAATATAATAACACTGTCAATCTCATTCTTTCGGGAAACCATCCATAATGAGAACAATTTTCATTATTTGTTTATCATACAATGGACAATGCTTTCATGTTTCTATATTATACATGTTCATACTTTGTTGTATGTTTTGGTGAAGTATCCAAAAGTATCAATGTCAAATACATATCAAAATAGACATGTGAAGCAAATTGAAGTGCCAATTTTGGCATCAATTTGATTGTTATTTTAATTGTAGTGGACTTACCTTGAAGTTATGTTCAGGTTGTTGAACTTCTTATTCGAAAGCTGGAAAGTGAAACTAGTTTTCATCGTAAAGTGGATTTGTTTTTTCTTGTTGATTCCATCACCCAGTGCTCTCATAATCAAAAAGGTGGGAGTATGTACTTCATAGTAGACTGTTTAGTTGCATTTATTATGGCTATGTCTGCATCTCTCTTTTCTGTTACCTACAAATTTGCAAGTCTTAGGTAGTGTCTTTAATGATAACTTTGAACTGTAATCATAGATATACTTTTCAGGCATTGCAGGAGCCTCATACATCCCCACAGTTCAAGGAGGGTTGCCACGCCTTCTTAGTGCTGCTGCTCCCCCTGGGGCCAGTGCTTCTGAAAATCGTCGTCAATGTCTCAAGGTAAGCATTTTGCCTGCAAACATGTTTTATTTGAGAGGAAAAAAAAGCCAGTATGAAAAGGAATATAATTATACTTCAAAACAGAACAATAAAATCAATAATGTGAATCAATAATGTGAATTGCCTTGAAACAGCTACAAATCCTCAAGGTAAGCCATAATTACTATTTAGATCTGTCTTGCCAGACTATTTTTTATCACTTATAAACTACTTAAAAGTTAAATCTATAAATAAGAGTTTTACATTTAATGTTGAAGTTGTTTGGTATTTTTATAATTTTTAAGCTTGGAAGTTACTCTTTGGTAAAAAAATTCGTGTAGCGTGACTGTAGACCTGAAAATTTGGAATAAAGAGGGAGTGAGAGGGCAAAAGCTTATTTATCTTTATTATTTTCATTAAAAAAACACTGTTTTGGACATCCTTTTTATTTGCCTAGCTTCTCCTTCTAAGGAAAAGAGAAGCCTAAAATGAGTGGGCCAAACACTACCTACTACCCAGTGTTTGATATGCTAAATAAATTGAAAAAAAGTGACAGAACTGATGTCAAAACAGTGAGAACATTGAATTTATTAGAGAATAAGAGGGTAAGATTTTCCTAAGAAAAACATTATATTATAAAGGATTCAATTTCAAAAGGATATACACATTTTCTTTTCTCCAATGTCAATTATCAAAAAAGGAATTATAATTGCATGAATCTCAAGTCAGAGTATCAAATATCAATTGGATAAAGGTCAAATAATTATAAAAAAGTGTAAAAATGATCAAATGTGTGTCCTAAATTACAAAACTAAGGACTAAGAAATACAAAAGTAAGAATATAAAGACGAGTTTTTGTGAGCAACAAGATTTCTAGTCATGCCTGTGATTCTTCCAAAATGTCCTCACTCCTTTTCTTCTGTATCCATGCACTCATCAATTAGAAAGATATAGCTTAGGTAAAGCTTATGAAGCTTTGACAATTCTCACCTTATAAGCTAGTTTTAGACTTAGGTTAAGTTTTAAGCCCAATTTCTCTGAGAAACCCATTTAATTTGACAACTCCTTTACTACAAATGTGAGACATCCTTAGCTGATAAAGGGCACATAAAGATGAAGAAATTTGCATGGTTAGAGAATCAATGAACCCCTACAAAAATAGGATCCTTGACCTTGGCTTTAGGAAGGCCATTATCTAGATGCATATTGCTCTTTTAAGTCACCGTATCTTTAGAAGTCTTAAGAAGTAGACTTTTAGTCTAATTGAATTTTACAAAAATAACTTCTAAGTTGAGGTTTGCATCTACTTATATATTGTAAATTTGTCTTATTACTAGTCGACATGGGATCTCCAACCCACACTCCTTACGTCGAAGCATATTCATCTCGAGCATGAGACTACATATTTATGGGAAGTCTAACAGCAGTTCAATAGCAGTGACACGATAGGCTCAACAAACAATAAATCTAGCTAGGATAGAATTTTAAATGGCTATGATATTATCATGAGAAGTGAACTTTAAGCTTAACTCAATTTACAAAACTTGTTTGTAAGGTGAACTTTTTATCCATTTATATAATATAAATTGCTTTATTACTAATCAATGTGGGATCTCCAACAAGAAGAAGTGACTCTGGATCATCACCAAAATTTCCTAGTAAGTGGGAAGGTACCACAGTTTTTGGCACTCAGGGAAAGCAATGAAGGAGGGAAAGGACATTATTATTGTACTCACTTGTGCCCACAAAACTTTTAGCAATTGATACTCTGGACTAATTTTAGTATCAGAGAGAATAAAAGAATGTTCTCATACCTACCTCAATTGTTCTCAAAAGAGAAATGTGTCATTCACATACTAGGGTTAGACACCATAATTTGCTGTGAACCAACTCTGATCCCCTTGACAATCCTCTGTCAACAGTTATTAGGAACATCTGTTTCAAATTATCACCAAAGTAAGCTACAGTGTAAATTGCCTCTCCCAATCTGATTTCTTATTGTCTGTAGAATGAGGAGAGGATATTTTGTAGGATTATCTATTACTTGATTACAACTTTTTTTTATAGGATATAGACAAGGGTGGTTTTCTATAGGAATGTTTTTGTGCCAGTTTTTGGTAAGTGGGTACACTGTGTGCATGAGGGATATTAACTTGTTTGTTTTTACATTTATGTGTGTGGAATGCAGGTTTTAAAGCTGTGGCTTGAGAGGAAAATTTTCCCTGAATCAGTTCTTCGTCGTTACATGGATGATATGACAGTTACTTGTTCCTTTAGGCGTCCTTCTCGTGCTGAACGTTCTCTCGATGACCCAATTAGAGAATTGGAGGGCATGTTTGTTGATGAGTATGGAAGGTGTGGATGTTTTTAATTAATTGATCTTATTAGCTTGGAAGTTCATGTTTTGTATCTAATCTCATTATTATGAAGTGTTTTGTTCGTAAGAGTCACTTGTTATTTATAGACTATTGATCTAGCTTAAATCAACAAGCTATTGTGAATGTTAGATCCTTAAAGCAAGAAAACAGATGCAGCACAAAATGGAATATATCCATTTGGACTTATTGTATATCAATGAGCTTTACATTGTCATAAAAAGAAAGAAGTGGGTTGAAACTAGTGTGATTAGTCTGTATGAATTTAACTTTTAAATTGCATTTTTGTCAAAATTGTTTTGAATAAACAATCTTGCAGGATTTTCTCTTCTGACCTACTTTGACTGAAATCTAACTGTAGATTCTTGAATTACATGTTGATTGTCAAAATGGAGCTGAAAGATTCTGGTCTAGTGGCAGTGGACTGCACATCTAGACCCCACTGATAGAGGAATGATTTCGGTTGGAAGTAGAACACAAGGAAGAGAGAGAAGAATAACAAATCCTAGAAACTGTGAACTGCACTTCATTATCATTTTACTGTCTAAAATGTACAGCCACCCTGCTCTAATTAGTGCAGCTATCTCACAGCTTACCATTATAAAATCCTGACTAATAATAGCTGCCCAACTAACCAGTCAACATTCTTATTTATATTTATGCACCATGCCACTCTAATTACCATTATAGTGCAGCTATCTCACAGCTTACCATTATAAAATCCTGACTAATAATAGCTGCCCAACTAACCAGTCAACATTCTTATTTATCTTTATGCACCATACCACTCTAATTACCATTATAGAAAACAGGAAATTGTACATGGAACATATTTCATTTTTGTTTCTATTTGTAGTTTCCTATTTTATATCACTGGACTTGCAATTAATAATATCAGGAATCTCTTTCTTCGTTTTATGAAATAGAACTGTCATTAGTTGTTTTTTTATTCTATTGGTAAAGCTTTCTAATTCTAATTCTTCTTTTATATCTGGATGTGTACCAGTAATACATTTAAGCTGCCTGGCTTTTTATCTTCTTGTGTGTTTGAAGAAGATGAAGACAATGATTTTCCAAGTAATGCATCTCCAGCAGATGCGATGCGCATTGTTGGGGATTCTGAAACTTCTACGTTACCCCAAGTGACAAGCGCCATTGTGTCTTGGAGGATGTGGATGGTGAGCTGGAAATGGAAGATGTTTCAGGTCACCTTAAGGAGGAAAGACCTTTATCACTGAACAGTCCTTCTGAAAAGGATTCTCAACTTCAGAGCTCGGAAAGGATTTTAGTTCCAGCATCAAACATTTCTGCTGAGATACCTGATGATATTCTTGAGGGCTCTCCTCCTTTGCCATTAGATTCACCCCCTTCTCCTCCACCTTTGCCTTCCTCGCCTCCACCCCCTCCTTTGCCACCCCCAAGCCCTCCACCTTCACTGGTTCCTCAATCATATGAGCCTGTTCAGCCTCCACTTTTCTCCCAGACAATAGTGCCACCTCAATTATCGCATCAGTCATCACCATTGTCAGGGTTTCAGCAGAGTGTACCTCATGATTTTAGTGGCTCAACCAATGTAAGATGTTTTGGCTTTCAAATATCACTGGTTTGTTTTGGATTTCTTTGCTTTGATGGTTTTGACAAATGGAGTCGTCCTCCCTACAGGGCAACCAAATAGGTCAAGTGGCTGGAAATTCTTTCCCTGGAAGTCACAATAGCTCAGTTGTCAAGAATGAAATATTACAACAGCCATCTGCTTGCTTTCCTGCAATGGCAGGCTGCAACTCTCAAGAACCTTCTGGTTTTAACCCTCCGAGGCAGTTAGAATATGGACAAAATGATATGTATCTAAATTCTCAAGGCCCTCAACCTAATATTCAATTTCAGCCAGCTAACCCACCATTTGCTCCAAGACATGTGCATCCTGCCCTACCCGAAAATTCATCCAATCAATACTCATATCCAAAGCCTACAATTCCCCAGCACCTTCCACATTCTTTCCTTCCCCCCTTCTCATTGCCATCAGTTCCAGATGGCCAGAGGCAATTTGGTGCTAATGAGCAATGGAGGAGACCATCAAGTGAATTTATAACAAACAATCAGCAGGGTCTATGGATAGGGAGAAATCCTTCATGTCCTGCTCCTCCCTTTGGGCAGGAAGGTATATTCAGCTTACTGAATCCAACTGATTATCAAAGTTATTGATGTTTTTTGCTGTTTAGTTAGTTTGTATGAATGTTTGTTATTAGCTTTAGTTTTTCATAAAGGCTTGCATCCATCTATTTTTAGTATTTCTGTGCTGTGAGATACAACTGAATGTTATAAATGCTATTTTAATGATGATAATGATAGGTTTTTTTCGGCCACCACTAGAAAGACCACCAATAAACAACGTAGGTTTTCAGCATGCAAATCCTAGCAACATACCTACTCATCCTATGACAGGTAGTTTTTGTTATTTTGCATTTCCTCACTGTTTTATTGGTTTCCCCTTTTGAGCTTCCTATTGTTAATAAACTACATTTATGAATCAAGATCATTAATTCTTTCTTCAGGACATGGTGTTCCTCAGATGTTGTCCTGTAGACCAGATATACCTGCACTTAATTTTTGGAGGCCTACCTGATGCTGATAGAAATATTGTAAAATTCATCTGTACAATTGGTGGGTAAGGATTGGTCATTGGATTCATATTTGTAGCTTGCTTGAAATGTTTACATAACTTTACGTTAAGAGGAAAATTATTTTGAATTAATGATCATTATACCTGTCTATTCATGGACTCAGTATCTTTCATAATAAGAAATTAGGTCATTACATATGTACTATTCTTTTTCTAGGTTTTTGGTCAATGTTTATTCTGAAGAAAAATATTATTTCTTAGTTCTTAGTTGCAATACTTAATGATGATTGTCATGCTACCTTTCAGTGTTGATGCTTGTGGATCAACTATCGAGGTCACACATTGTGGTTTGAAGTTAGATTCACTTGTGTAGAACATATGGACCACTACCCGAGGAAAGTTTTGAAAACTTGTGGAGGCTTTTGGCAGGACTGTGTATATTATAATTTTTCCTGACAATGTATCCCAAGAACATATGCTTCCAAGTTTAGGTCCTTGTTTCTGACTTGGTTAGTTTGTCTGTTCTCATCCTTTGTAATTATTACATAAGATTGCTCTCTTTATATTGATGAGTTTCATGCGCTCAATTTAAACTACAATAGTGGAATGTTAATTCTAGCCATTGTTTTCTCTTCTCAAATTTTATTCTCTTGATTCTTTTAAGTGTTTTGCAATTTTGAAATGTTTAGTGTGTTTCATCTGCTTCAGTGTCTGACCTGTCGGTATGTATCAATTGAGTTATGAACCATTCCAATGATACCAATCTTTTAATGGATTGAAAAGAAAAAGTGCACTAACTGATGACAAGTGTTATTACTTTGTTTTACTGAAATATTATTGCTGAATATTTGCTCCATTTAAAAATTGAGTCAATTCATATTCATTCATGCATACTACCTTTTTCTCCTGCTGTGCTCCCTGCAATTGCCATCTTAGAGGACCAATTCACATCTAAACTTAAATGATATTCAATATTTGATTCAGAATATTGCCCACGATGCCTATACTGGGAAACAATAAATAATATTATTGCTGAATATTCTGAATCAACATATATTTCCCATTATGTGTTGTATAAGACTAGTTTGGAAACAGTTTTCGAATTTCTATTTTTTGTTAGGCAGCTACCATCGGTGATGACCGATCTCTCCCTTTACTAATGGATGAGACAGGGTTTTGTTGGCCTATAATTGTTGGGCTGAGTTTCTTCTTATATAGAGATTGCACAGCTTGCATTTTTTCAAGTTTGAGCTTCTTGAGCTAACTGCTTACTTTTTGTTTCTCTGCTTTGAACCATAATCTTATCCTTTTGAAATTTCCTTTTCTGTAATAATTTTTTCCCTTCCTTTTTAAAGGTTTTGGAGTAGAGGAAAGCTGGTAGGTTGTGGAGTTGATGTCTTTGCTGGATGTATGATTTGGTTTAAAAAGTCACATTTGATGATTGCTAACATATATCAAACATGGCCCTGTGATGTTTATGGATTTCGTGTTGCTTGAGCTAGGGTTACTTGGTAATGTGTTTAAAATATTAATTTCCTGGGTTAGGATGGTGTTTGGTTTGTTTTATATGTTCATATTTAGTTTCTATGTTGATACTTTTCTTTTGTTTCATGTTTTAAGGATTTTGTGAAGAAATAGAGAAAACAAGATTATATTATTTGCCATCTTTTTAAAAAATATTTTTTGTACTTTATGAATAAAGCATCATTTCACAATTAAAACAACACAAATCTGATACATCACATATCCTTCAGATCTACGTGGTGTTGAAAGGGGAGAATCATATAAAAAAAATTGTGGGAAGTTGTCATCAAAGAGCCTTGCTGTTAAATTCCAACACGCCGATTTTCTATTGATTAGCTGATCTCAGAAATGGTATTTAATGCGCGTTTCATATTCTCTCTTCTTAAACTTGTGGATTGAAGGTATGAACACTGTAATGTTAATGATCATTTACATTAAGGGTTTGTTAGAACACTTACCGGATAAGAAAATAATAAGGGAAAATAAAATAACTTCTTTATAAGATAAAATTAGTTTATACATTAACTAATTTGCAAAAAATGGTCCTATGTTAGCCTTTTTTTGAAGTCTAGCTTTTAATTCCTGGATAAGTTAATCTTAGTTTATAGGATTTCTTTTTCAATTTTCTTTTCTTGGAGATGTTTATGGAAGAATTTCTCCGAGTAAGCTTTAAAATTATGACCATGAGTGCATGCTCACGTGTTTTTAGTAATTGAAGCTCAAGTGACTTTGAAACGCATATATTAGAAACTTCAATGCAATATAAATGTTTGTTTATAAACATTATTATGGTGAGAAATTTTACAAAGTGAACAAATTCTTTAGACATGTTAATTTATTGCACCTTATTTATTCATGGATTTTACAGAGTTATTGAGAAGAGCAGGTACTTGAAGTTTTGCTTTAGTACAAGAGCTCATTGCCATTGGTGAAAAACAGGTTGAACTTTTTCTGTTGTGTTTTCCTATCATAACCTTTTAAATTCAGGCATAGCCGTATTGATTGCTTTGCATGGATTGTTCCTTGAAATGTGTGAATGATTGTGATAGGACAGTCATGCCGTGGCTTTGGATTGCGATACAATCATGGACACTTTTTACCTTGATGTCATGTCATACTCTTCAGTAAAATATATAGTCCTATTTTTGGGTTCAAGCACGTTATAATGCTTGAGTTGTCTGTTAACCTTTCTATATTGCTGAAGAGGAATTTTGAGTAACTTGAACATTTCAGGTTTTTCCGTAAGCGGAGATGGAGATTGGTTTACCTTTCTCATGTTACAATGTGGTTTCTGAACAACGAATAAGGTCAGACACTCAGATTCACATTGCATCCGAAACTGTAGATCTTCGAACTAGATAGTTGACATGGAGGAACATAATTTTTTGTTATGTATTATACATGAAATTTCGATGCGACGACATTTATAAGGATAGCTCTCATGAAGGGCTTAAAAAATTTAGCAAAATATTTCTGATTTGCACATTACAATGTTTAGATAGTGATACTGTGTAGAACTGATGCATGCACATCTTCACAGTTCTAGTTATTTTGTATACACAAGGAAGAATCTTGAACAGAGAGCTTTTTGTACTTCACTGTAGAAATAATTTCTGATGCCTGGCATTCTGCCTTCCCCATCAATGTGATATGCCAGGTCGATGATGATTTATTTACAGTCTCTTCAACGGATCATTTATTTTCAAGTACCTTATCTCATGCTTTATTATCAGAGTTCATTATAGGGAAGATAACAGAGATTGTTAGAATCATATTCTCGACTATCATATCAAAATTGCAAGAGGGTTTTCCTTATTTGAAGAATCCGATTTTTAAGCATCACAAAAGAAAGCCTGAGAATTGGTCTCTTCTGGGACCTAGATACTTTACATTTAACAGTCTTTTTAGGGACCAACTTCATTCAAGTATATTTATTTATATGAATATTTTTAATTGGATGAATGAAAAGGATTGGTATTTTTATGATGAAACTATTCAATTAAATTAAATAATTGAAATTTATATGAAAGTGTCCATAATTTAAATGACAACTTTTTACGTTTGTATTCCTGAGACAGTACAATTGAAAAACAATTATGGTCAAGGAAAATTCTCATAAATCTCTTTATATATAATAATAGATTCTTTCGGACATATCTTACCGCATTCTCATAATTTATTTACATCTTTATGGTTTATGGGATGGTAAAATGATCAGTTTGCTTTTATCTTTTTTCTTATCTTCTTTTATCTTCATATGGAATTTCATTCAATAATGTATGGATTTATGAGATCGAGATTAACGATCTTTCAAGTTTTATTCGTTCAATTAAGTTTTCTCATAAAGGTGCCTGAAAAAGACAGAAAGAGAAGAAATAACAGGAAAAACGAGCCGAAAAATTTTGCCCACTTCTTTAAGGTTGTTTCTTTTTACACACTTTTTTTTCTTGCTATCCATGAAATTCAAATCTCATTATTTTTTAATAAATTATGAATTGTATATTTCAAAAATTACTTTCGAATATAAAAGCATATTTCAAAACATTTAGAAAATATATGTATTTCGAATCATATCTGGATTTGAAAATATGTTATGAATTTTACAATCTAAAATATTTAAAAAAAATTACATTCTAAAATACATTTTGAAATATGTATCTCAAGATGCATTTAATAAAACTTTCGGAATAGGTGTAGGTAAAAAGGTGCAGGATAGAGAGAGATTAATCATTTAGGACTTTTAATATAATTTAAATGAGAGGTAAAATGGAAATATAAATATTATATGGGTGCAGAAAGAATAAAGGAAGAAATTACGAGGGTATGAAAATCAATTGTTCAACTTAGAATGAACTTGAATTCTTGGAAAATTTTGGAGTGTTAACAGAAGTCTAATGGTAACATAATACGAATTAGTCCAATCGCACTTTTCCTTTATATACTGTTGTACAATTATTTTGTCAGCAACAAGAGTTTTTACATTGAGCTTAACCCCAATGGCAGAAGAAGCAAAGAAGAATAACTAGCAAGAAAAATCCAACAAAGGACAACAGCAACCTTCATTATTTAGCTTCCATTTCCATCTTCATAAACATCCTATAAGCGATCATCAAAAGAACTCCATGCCACAATTCAACAATCTTCCAGGCTAAGAATTTCAAATGAATTCACTATGTAACTTCAAAACGCGTACTCCCAAATAGTAAAAATATCCATTCTAAAGGATAATCCCTTACAGAATATTCAAATACATTTCAAATTCTACGTTTTGAAATGGCTTTACTGGCTTCCGGAATTGCTCCTGCATCTCAATGATTTTTCCCAAAGGGATAAGTCTTCTGCAAAGGTGTTGAATTCTCTCTCGAATAGGTTTTCCTGAAAGGGTTGTTGAGTTCTTTTCGGAGTTGATTGTCAGGGAACATGAAAAACTTGGGTGTTGCACCCTGTCAAATTTCTTATCCATCCATCAAAAAAGTTACCGAATTTTTTTCCGTAACAAAGACGATTGCTATCCGAAAAATAAGTTCCAGAAGTGTAAGGATGCAGAAAGAAAAACGACGATGTGCTGGAAGCTATTCCCGTAAAATTTTTGTAAGAAACAGAAGTCTAAATTCATTTCATTTTTTTTAGAGGTGCAGCCGAGATTCTTACTGTGTAGGAAGAAATAGCCGTTCCAAACTTGTACATTCACCAATCTTTGTTTTTCCAAAACCCACAAAAGAATCACTACAACTAAAAAAATGATTATATGAAACCTAAGGTTGGGAACTCAGATCCTTTCAGCCCTGTATTTTCTTTTAAGATGGACAATATGAAGCCATTTAAAAATAAATAAATAAATTGAAGTATTTTCTGGCATAAAAGTAATGCCCCTATTCGAAGAAATAAATGTGATATTTGATTTTTTTTATGTCCTTCTACATTGTTTTACTTCCTCCAATCTATCCACTGGTGTAGCAGCTAATGATTCCATAACCTCTCAAACGGGGTCAAAATTGTGTTTGATATGGACACTATACATTAATCAAGTGCAGCTTTATTTTTTCGACCAGTTATTGGCTTGGGCAAGCCATCAAAGATTGGTTTTCCAATGGCTGCAGTTGAGAGGGCCTGCAAATCTGGTTTCAAATTCCACATTGAGGTTGGCCAAATGGATGAGGAGCCACTGTTATCTTGATCATGTAAACAGGAAGTACTTGATGATTTCCTCACCCTGGATGAACCTTCATTTAATGTAGCATCCCCCATACCCATTGCCGCAGGACTCAAACCATTTTGCTCGGAATCAGTTGCCAATGTAGTTCGGCTAGCTACTTTCTGTCTCAGAGCTAAGCCCTTTCCAGTTCTTGGTGGAAGAACACCAGTGCTGCTATTATCCTCCCTCAGAAGCAGCTCAGGTATCCTGCTAAAGTCCGCCACAGATTTCTGACGTCTCTGGACAAGATTGTAATTCCATTTGCTGGAGTCAACTTCCTTGGTTATTGCAGCTGATGCCTCATTTGATTTTTCCATAATCTCTTCCAAAATTACATTGACCAAGCTTTTAGATTTCCGGTGATGACTGAGAGGTCTGCCAGACGTAGTAAGTTTCTGGGGAAACCATCTTCTGAGGGAATTGAGGACCCTTTAAGTCCATAGAAACCCTGTAATGAGCTCATGGCTGGTGAGACCTTCCGCTCAGATGACTTCATTTTAAGTGATGGGAATGAATCAAGCAGATCATGGTGTGCCTAGTAGGAGAATTGTGATCTGAATTACCGTATCTGAAGAGACAACATTTATGGCCATAAGTGATTTAAATGCTAATTGGAAAGAAATCACAAGGTAGTGATGATATAAAAAGAATATTGAAAACAGCATAAATAGTGCATATTATAGATCTATTATCTTTAATTACAAATTCTTCTGAAATTTCTACATAAGCCCCCAATTCCTGTTCACAGAATTTCATATGGTAGGAAATTAATACAAATGACAGGTTACAGTCATAACAAGGCCCGAAGGATACCCAATTACAGTGTAATTAAGATAAAATGAAAGTCTTAGGCAGCAAGTTTAAACAAAAGAAGCATTTAAGAAACAGAGGAATATATCTTCAACCAGCAGAACAAATTTCAACACTATGATGAGCAATATTATCCACCATGTAAATTTCCTATGACTGATTAACATTACCAACCCATTTTACACTGCATTATAAACAATCTTTATTGCCACAACCATGGCCATAATTTATTCTTAAGCATCCATCAGAAAACAGATTCTGTACCCAAGTCCAATATTAAGCCTGTTGAACAAATAAAGACCTGGCACCTCAAATGTATAACAACAAATTATACTCATACTGGTGAATTCACAGTCATCAAAATGAAAATCTTTAAAACAAGTATACAGGATTCATCCATAGTAATTATCTAGAAAGCAAGTACACAGACATATTATAGAAGAAAACAAAGGAGCCATACATAAAGGAAGAAAAAAACATGATAAATAGAAGAACGTGTTCAAAAGATAACAAAGCAGAATAACAGAAATCTCAATGATATTATAGAAACAAGAAACTAAAAATAAACTGACCTAATGATGGAACAAAGCTAAGGATTTAATTTTTCTCGATTACAGCATACAAAATGGTTTTACAATGACAGCGAATACAGTCTTAAAACTACAGTATTGAATTTCATTCTAAATGTGTTATCAGTTTCTCACCTTAATCTTCATTTTCTGCTCAGGCTGTACAAGCATGCCCAAGAAATACACTAAACCAAAATATCAAACTCCCTATGAAAGCTCATATAAGGTAAGAAATCAGAAATTCCTCACCCACCACCTCCCTTTTGTTGTATACAAGATACTTTTCTCAAATATTTCAGTAGCACCAAAACGTATGAGGTAGCATTTGACACACAACTAAAACATACTGGAACATTTTTTATTACATTCTCCTTAGCTCCACCCTTTAAGAGGAACCAAAATATACTAAATGAGTTAAACTTATGTCCCCTATTCTATACTCTTTTTAAGATATACCAAATATAGAACATGACCTACATGTGATGCTCTGTCCCGGCCTAAACTGTTCATCAAATGCTCCCTAAGACTTAGTTTCTTGTATTTAATGCTTTTCCTCAATCCAACAAAGATAAACATACCCAGGAGTACTGGAACCATTTGATAAACAAGGTGACGGGGGGTGTCTTCCAGGTAGCGGAATGTGGAGAGTTTTAAGAGCAAACATTTGATGGTCCGTAACAAGGTTATTCAACCTTTTGACATCTGCAACCTACAATTTTCCAAATAAAATAGAGCAGAAGAAATTACATTTCATTGTACAACTCAAATTGATAAAAGAAAAAACTTCAGAAAAAAGAATTCAACACAGTGCTCCCACCAAAAGTGGTGCCAGAGAAAGGCAAGCAAAACGATAAACAGTTCAGCAAACATTCGGAACCGACTAAACCAAGGAAATCGACAAGGAAATAATACCAATGCAAAGAAAAATACATAACCATTTAAAAACAGAAAACAACGTGAGTTTTCACCATTATTAATAGTATCTCTTCGTCTTACTTTTGCCTCAAATTTCCGGTCATTTAACTTTTTCTCATACACAAATGATGACTCTGCCCGAAACGTCTCAAGAGGAGATCATATCATATCACGTCCATCTGCTAAATCCTAATTCAATATCCCCAGGTACAGTTTCTGATCAGAATTGAAATTTCAACTAGATAATCCAAATAACAAACCTTTGCATCAAAGGTCATGGTACATTATCAATCAAACTGCAATTCTAATTAGAAAACAACATCAAAAGCACCTAAAAAACTATATCTAAGTTTTTTCAAAACATAGTTTGCACCCCCATCTCACGCCACAAAAATTACGTGAATTTGACTTTTATAGCACCCTTTCATCACCGGATCCCCTCTTGCGTGAATTTGACTCATATGGTACCATTCCATCATAAAATTCCCGCTGGCATGAATTTCACTCATTAACGACCCTCTCTCATCATTAAATTCGTCCTTGCATGAATCTTACGCACACGGTACTTTTTATTCATCAAACCGCAACTTCCGTGAATTTGGCTGATATATGACACCCTTTGATCATCAAATTCCTCCTTGTACGAGTTTGACTCATACCCTAAAATCTTATGCTCAGCTTCCCGGATGGGGCAAGACACAAGCGCGTGCACTTAAACCATCAGCAACACAATTTCCAATAGTTTCTCAAGCAATCAGAATCAAGCTGATAGAGAGCAAAAATTATAAAACAACAAGTAAATAAAAGAAAAAATTAAACAATAAAAGTACCTCAACACCGTACTTGATAGCTACACCAGCCAATGTATCGTATTTGGAAACATGGTGTTCAATGTATCCAAGTCTGGGAGGCGAAGAATTCAGCGAAGAAGGCTTAGCAGGACTACGTTCTGCGCTGGGTACCTCTCCGTCGTAATCATCAAACACAAACCTATCGTAACAGTATCCATTGGTGTTACTATAGTTATTGCTATTGCTATTGCAATTTCTTTCCACTTTTCCCTTTCCATCGCGTATTTTCAACCCACGCTTCAACATCGCAAACCCATTTTCATATGAATTGGAATCGATCAATCGATTGATCAATCAACGAACGAACGAATGGACGAATGCCGCTTCGTTCGAATTCACGGATCTCTGTTTGTCAGCGTTTTCTTCCTTTTTCTCGGAAAACGAAGGAAATTTCTTTTCTCTCTCTTCTCTTTCTTTTTCTCAGTTTAAGTTAGAAAGATTTTTTTGTTTTGTTTTAAATAATAAATATTCCAATTAATATTAAATTTAGAGAAACAAGTTTTTGAGGAAGAAAAATACAAAATTAGAATATTGATTTTCGGTCATTAAAATCTTCACTAGATATTACGTGCTAATTTGACCTTAGTTTTTTTACACAGCTTTAACGATATAATCATTGATAATTTTAAATTCTCAACATTTAGATTAACGAATAACAATTTAAATAATACACAAAATGTATTAAAAACAAAATAGAAGATTGTAATGATAGCAAAAAATAACACGGAAGCCAAAATTGTGTTTACGGAAAAGAGAATAGAAATTAAAATTATTTATGTAATTAATTATTTCTTGTTTTATACATCAATAGTTTTTAATTTATTTCAATTAAAGCCTGTTTAAAATAATATGTATATTTTACTATTAGTTAACAAACATAAAATTTTAAATATTTACTATCATTTATTTTTATTTTATTTTATTCTTTAAATTACACAAAATAAGAATTCACTTTAATCAAACTAGTGAAAATATATGAGCATGTGTGTTTACATTTTTATAATAAAAAATAATAAAGTTATTGTTATTACTTAAAAGATTAAAATAATTTTTCTAATTATTATAAATAATTATTTTTTTATTTTGTAGATAATTTTATGATTAAAAAATAATTAAATTTAAAAATATCGTCAAATAAAAAAAACACTTAAATGAAACAATCACTTAAAATAATAATTTTAATCTAAAATAATATTTATTTTTAATTTTATTGTAAAAAATATTTTTTATTTTGTAAGTAGTTTTATAATTAAAAAATGATTAAGTTTAAGAAACGGCTAATTTTAAAGAAAATATAACTTAAGAAGTAAAATTCATAAAATAATTATATTAATTTAAAAATAAAACATTAATTTAAATGGTAAAATTAGAAAATAAATATAGACACACACAAAAAAATGAATTTTTTATATATAGGTATAGCTAATGTCTAATTTTAAAAAATAATTACAAATTTACCATCTTAAAAACAACTGATTACATTTTTTTCTAAATTAGATAGCTAACAAAATCTTTTAGATTGTAATTTATAAATATAAATCAATAACTGTCAATTAACTAAATCAATATTTTTCATTTAATTATATTAGTAACTAATTTGGACACTAGTTTATATTCTAAAATATCAAGTACAGTTTTATATTTAACACAATATATATGTATATATAAATTAAAAAAATATAGTAATTAAAAAAGTGTGACCACTCCATAAAATATAGAAATTATAACTTAAATGATAACTTCCGAAAAAATATAATGTAAGACCAGAAATTTTTTTATAAAAATATTTATAATGTTGAATATTTTACTATAATTAAAATCATAGGAAAATTTTAATTTAGTTAAAAAATAAATATTAAAATTTGTATATGAAAATTAAATTAACAATATGTACACATGGATATTAAAATATTTTCACATAGACATTAAAATAATATTTTCACATAGATATTAAAATAAAGGTTTAATACGTATTTTGGTCCCTCTTTTCGTAGGGTCTGTTCAAATTGGTCCTACTTTTTTTCAAAAGTTCACTAAGATCCCACTTTTCGCAAAAACGATGCACGTTAGTCCTTTTTTAGGTTTAATACGTGTTTTGGTCCCTCTTTTCGTAGGGTCTGTTCAAATTGGTCCTACTTTTTTTCAAAAGTTCCCTATTTTGATCCCTATTTTGATCCCTCTTAGTGAACTTTTCGTATTTTGGTGAGCTGTAGATTTTGATCCCTCAAAAGTTCACCTCAACGAAAAATGTACAGCTCACCAAAATACGAAAAGTTCACTAAGAGGGATCAAAATAGGGATCAAAATAGGGAACTTTTGAAAAAAAGTAAGACCAATTTGAACAGACCCTACGAAAAGAGGGACCAAAACACGTATTAAACCTAAAAAAGGACTAACGTGCATCGTTTTTGCGAAAAGTGGGATCTTAGTGAACTTTTGAAAAAAAGTAGGACCAATTTGAACAGACCCTACGAAAAGAGGGACCAAAATACGTATTAAACCTAAAATAAAAGTAAAATTTGGCTATAAAAAGGAGAATTTAACTTTTAAGTAATTGAAAGAAAAGGTGTTGAAGATACAACTTACTTGCATTTCCTATCATTTCATTGGTAAGGAAAAGGCTATAATTTTTTTAAAATTGATTTAACGTTTTAAGCTTAATTTTGTTATGTCGTAAATTTGATAAATGATTTAATGTTTAAATTGATGAAATGGAGATCTGTTGTGGTGTTCGAACTATTGGTTTGTTTGACTTAGGGATTTTAATTATGGGATTAGGTTACCTGTGTTAAAATTATCTAATGTATATTTTGAACTCAACAATGAATTTTCATTAAAGAAAAAGCTAAACATTAGAAGATTAGCTGACCTAATGCAATCAAATTAAAAAAATTAGGATTTTTTTCGTTACTAGTTGAATTAAAGCTAAAATTTTAACAATTAATTCTAAAAACATGGTTCTTTATGTTTGACTATTCAATTGTTTATTGTAGAGTTGTAGTTAAAACAGTTTTTTACCTAAGATTATTGTAGTTTAGATTACTGACAATTTTGATTTATGTTCTTATTTAGTGCGTAACATTTTCTATAATAACAAAATTAATTTGATTCTTTTCGTATTTTATTTTTATTTAATTATTTTAATTTAATGTAAAAATATATTTTTGGTGTTTTGAGGTAAATAAATATTTTTTTTCGTTTAGATGTAATTAATGGAAAGCAAATGAGGTAATTAATGGAAAGCAAATGAGGTGGGACTAATGTTTTCATTGAATTAAATTATGTGTTGAGCATGATTATTGAACTCGTGAGTTTATGTGCTCATTCAATGCTTATGAGTTAACTTGTAAGCAAACTTAGATTTGGTGTATAATTGGTGGGCATGATCTAAATTGCGAGCTTGCTTTCAATTGGGTGAGTTCGTGATTTATTTTTCAATTGAAAATGACTTTGTTTTTAGGGCTTACTAAATTAGGAATTTATGATTTAGTTCACTTACAAAACTCGTCTTCTTCCTTCGTTTCCTGATGCTCTTCTTTAAGTCGTTTGCGACTTATGTCAATTATTGTCACATTCATGATTGTTGTCGACCACCATCTCACCGTCAACGTGGTCATGCCTCACCTCTTTTGTTGCATTGTTTCGCACTTGTAATGGGTCACATTGTTTCACACTCTTGCACCTTCCTCTTTTGTCGCACTGTTTCGCACTCGCAGTGGATCAAGTCTTCCTGTAACGCCCCGGCAACTTACAGGGACCGTTGACTGCCCCCACAGATCACCACCAGACTTTCCAGTGTGCTTTGTCCTCACTCGCACACTTTCCAGGAAAACTTCCCGGAAGGTCACCCATCCCAGAATTACTCCAGGCTAAGCACGCTTAACCATGGAGTTCTTATGAGTTAGGCTACCGAAAAGTAAATGCATTTTGGTGATATGAGTAGTCAAATCAATTCCTTTAAGCTATCCTTCAACTGTATAGTCCCATACCTATACAGTCTCCAAATCCCTCTCATTCCGGTGTATGTTCGATTCATCCATGTACCCCTTCCACCCGAAGCTGCCAGGAGCCGCTCCTTGTCTGTGCCCCCTGCACCATGCTTCTTGCACCGGCGTCACTCCCCGCCCTCGTCTCCGTGCCCGGGTGTCACACTTCCCTTGTTGTGTTTGTCGTGGTTGTTGGAATTGATCTAGTGTTTGTTGTGGTCGTTGGAATTGTTCGACACTCATTTCCTTTGTTTGTGTAAGTGAAAATAATTGTTGCAAATGGTTTCTTTCTAATTTCTTAAGTCATCCTTTGTTTCACTTTTTTATTTCTCCGCCCCTCCTTTCTTTCACTTTTTAATTCTCAGCCCTCATTTGTTTGCATTGGTCTGGCCTTCTCTGCTTTTAATTTCAAATTGTTTTTAATTGCTGCATTGTTTAATTTTTTATTTGTAGTGAAAAAGTTAGACCATTATGCTAAAATTGCATCAAAATCAGTGGATATTAATCCAAGTGCATCTTTATATATTAAAAGTACAAGTAAAAAGGCTTAATATCAATTTTGGTCCCTAATTTTATTAGGTGTGTTCAAAGTGGTCCTCCTATTTATTAGAAGTTCATAACGGTCCCATATATTGTAAAAAAGTTTCAAATTAGTCCTTTTTGCTTACCCGTTAAAAATTCTAATGGTGTAATGCCCACCCTAGCAAAAAGTGAATGAATTGTCCATAGTTATTGATTGTGTGGTAGACTCAAGTCAATTGACTTGGCAACGTCAGGTTTATTGATGTGAAAATGTTAAAAGTTGAAGTTATCGAGTAAAAGGAAAGGGTTAGGATTCGGAAGTTCTTCTCTGAATTAAGCAAAGTCGTTGTGGCGAATAACCTCAATTTGGTGAAATTGGTTTCAATTTTAATGAATAACTCCAATTTGGTGAAATTTATTTCAATTTCGTGTGAGAGCTCCTTCGTTCTTCCATCAACCACAAATCCTCCATTACCTGCAACAAACCCTAAATCCCTAATTTCTAGAAATCCTAATTCTCCAAATTTCAGAAACCCTAAATCGTCAACCATGAGAACCCCCAAATTTGCGAATCAATCTCTTGCGACTTTTGCCTCCGTTAGAAACCAAATCGCACTCATAAGAACCTCGCGAGCACCACCGCAAACCACTATTCTCCTTCAACCTTCGAGCAACACTATTCTCATGCAACCACCTCTTCCACCATGAAATCGCACGGCAACAAAACTCTCAAATTGTGCTGCCACCATCATCGAGCTACATACAACCACAAATAAACCTACAAATTAAAACACAAAGGAACCCTAACCACTTTGAACACACCTAATGAAACTAGGAACCAAAATTGGTATTAAACCAAGTAAAAATGCTCCGAAAAACCAGTCAGACATTGGATAGAAACATGAATTTGATATTAGTGGTAATGGAAGAAAAGTTAAATATAACCATTGCTCCAAGATTGTGAGTGAATGCATATTTAGATTCAAACATCATCTTGTTGGAACAATGGAGGATTTTGAAGCTATATAATTTTATGAGTTTATTTGAATTAATATGTTATTCATATAATTTTTGTTTTCATGTAAAGTAAACTCTTATGAGTTTATTAAGCTCTCACAAGTTTACGTAAACTCTTAAATTTGATAATTTAGGTGTTGAGTGACTGATATTTCCATTGACTTAAATGATGTATGTGTGTGGCTTCATGAAATATGAGTTAAAAGGATTAATGTGTGAATGTGTAGTCTTTCTTGAGAGGGGAAAATGTACTTTGTGTATAATCATGTTATGGTGTATAAATAACACTAGATGTGTGTTGCACATCATCCTACCTTTGCTACTTATTACAATCATATAGATGAAATAACTAGTTGGGTGAGTTGAGGAAGATTTATATCTAAAAGGTTGGTAATAACCATTCTCAAGTAGATTTAAATTTACACTAGCATATAATGTGGTTCAATTTTTTATACAAAAGAATTTATAAATTTATAAATGATAGGTGCACTATCTTTTTATACTAATTTATACATCGATTTTTCGAAGATTCTGTTTATGGTTAATTAAGATATGAACGAGTTTATTAGAAACCGAGCTTTAAATTTTGGTTGTATGAATTATAAAAGTGGTGTAGTTATATTCTAAATTTATAGATATGAAATTGGTTATTTTCTATTATTTGTAATTTGTGCAGTTATTTACTTGTTAATTTTATTATCTTTTTATTTAAAACCTTAAATTTTTAAATCAAATTTTAGCTTATCCTTTCATTTTTTAAATGTATTTGTTTTTGGATGATCGTGTGCAAATACAAGAGTAGAAGATATAGGAGGTGAGAGAATCTCGACAGTGCTATAATTCAAGAGTAGGAAAACATTTCATAAAAATTATTTATAATATTGAAATACTTTATTATAATTAATATAAAACCATAGGAAATTTTAATTTAGTTAAAAAAGTGATATTAAAATTTGTGCCTGGAAATTAAATTCATAATATTAACAGATGGTTATTAATATCACTAAGTTTTCTTAAAAGAATTTTGCATATTAGTTTCACACTTTTTTTTCATTTATGTAGCATTCTCCTTTTATAGTCAAATTTAAACTATTACTTTAATATCCATGTGAAATTTTTTAATAATATTTTAATACCCGTATGTAAACTTTTAATATTAATTTAATTCCCATGTTCAAATATTAATATTTTTAATATGTAAAACTATTTTAATATTTATGTAAAAACTTAATAATTTTTTAACACCATGTGTAAATATAATTAATTTAATTCTCATGCACAAATTTTAATATTATCTTAAACTTAGCTCATTTTTTAAAACTTTTAACTAAATTAAAATTTCCTATAATTTTACATTATAATAAAATATTCAATATTATAAATATTTTTATAAAATATTTCTTGGGTCTTATATTTCTCCAACGATAAAAATTTGTATTCTCAAAAACTACTTATTTCAATAATTTATGAAAAGAATGTGCACTTTGATGAAAAACTTATAATATTTATGTAGTTGTCATCCAAAAACAAGTGAATTAATGAATAAATTAAGGGGAGAAATGAAACAGTTAAATAAATCTAATACCACTAGAAGGAGGCTTTAAAGAATTAATATTTGATTACAAGTAGAAGTTTCATCATAATTAAACAATTAATATTCTATTACAAAGTACAAGTTTGAGCTAGGAATATGAATTAGAAAGTATTAGAATATTAATAATATGCTCTTACCTTTCCTTCAATTATGTTGATCAAGTCCTCTCTGAGAAGTTCAATATGAAAGGTGGTTTGTAATGTAAGAAGAATTATTTTAATATCGAAACATGATCAAGACATACAAGACTAAAACCATTTAATGAGATTTTTTTTCTTTCTAATATTTATTGTTGTATTTTTATGGCCACAAAATAATTTTAAAATATTGTATGATGCTTAAGCTTGAGTTTGAGTCTCCTCACGTAGTTGTCATATTTTTCTTATTTTTTATTTTTCACTTTTGACTTCTTCAACTTTGGACAATATGTTTTCATGTACCCTGATTTTCTACATCCATAGCAGATAACCTCTTGATTGTATTCATCTTTTTTTTTACAGTTCTCAAGAGCTCATCCATGTGACATTCTTCATGTCTGCGCTTCCTGAATGGCTATGGTTTTGAGTTTCCCAGTCTTATGTGTTTATCAATGGCTACTTTAGATATTTTTAATTTACTACGAATAATATATCTTAAGAAATGAATTTTAACTTAATTTTATAATTTATTTATAAGATAAGGTTTCATCCATTTATATATTTTTAATTTATTTTATTTTTAGTTGACGTGGAATTTTTAATAATAAATAAAATAATATATTTAAAAAAAACAACAAATCTGGTTAAAATACATTTTAACAATGATTTTAAACTCATGTTAAAAAGTAAATTATAAATTTAACTCAAACTTATAAAATTGAGTTGTAAAGTAAAATTTGTATATATTTATATACTTTAAATTATAGTTGTCAAAATGGGTCACAACCTGTGGGCCAATCCAGCCCACCACGGATTCAAGTCGGATTGGGTTTGAAAAAATTATATTTTTTTTATGCGCGTCAGATTTCAATCCGGCTCATTTAAACCCGGCTCATGCAGGTTGAACCCGTGGTGGGCCACCACCTACCTAATTTTATTTTATTAAATTTTAATTTTATAAAAAAATATTTATTTTTTTTTCTTGAAAAAATTATTTAAATTTCTTATTTTCATAATTAATTAAACACTCATGTTGTGAGTGAAATTTGGGAGTGAAATTTGGGAGTGAAATTTGGGAGTGAAATTTGTTTAGATTTGAATTATAGAAAGTTTGTAATTTTTTTTATTTTAAAAAAATTGTAATTAAGTGAATTAGTGAGTCAACCCGTTTACCCATCAATCCGTGGTGGGTCGGGCCGTGTTTGAATTTTTCTGACTCGCTAATAAATGATTCGGATTGAGTTGACTCACTAAGTAACTAACCTGTGGTGTACCGGACCGGATCGGGCCAGGTGGCCCGTTTGATAACTCTACTTTAAATTTGACATTATTATAGTCGAAGTGAATTTCAAATAATATATATATATATATATATTAAGTTTAAAATTTTTATTTAAAAAAATGAGTAAAATGATGAATTATATTTATATAACTCATTTGGTTAAAAGTACTATAGGGATTAGTTTTTTTATTTTATTTTCTTGTGCAGAAGCTTTCAGGATAGTTTATATTATTTTGAGATCTTTTGGGGACTATAAGGTAAAAGGAATGAGAGGAAATTTGAGAAAAATGAGAAGGATTTGACGTGAAAGTGGGTGATTGATTCTGTTAATTTGAAGAAAAAACGTGCTTAGTTATTAAGACAAGTTGACTTTTGATAAAGGTTAGAAAGTAATACATAGAGGAGAAAGAAAAAAAATGCTTTGGTTTTGAAGAAATACCTTCCCACTTGCATAAGTTTCGCGTTATTCATCTAAAGTTGATGTCCTTTTAAAATTATAGGATTTGTGAATTAAAGATACTTAGTTATATATTTTGACTATAATATAATAATTGATAATAATTTACGTGTCTTTACTTACACAACAACTTGAAATTTGGATTTAAAGTCCGCGAGATCTCATTAGAGTGATTTGTTTAAATTTCAAAGTGACAGACGTTGATTACCTTTATAGTAAAATTAACAAGACAAAAATAAAAATGAAACTTGTAGATCAATTGGTTCTGACTAATTTGAAATATAACTGGTGAAAATTATATTTCTTTGTATATCAAAGATATATAATATTGAGTTTATGTTTTTATCATCTATTTTGAGGATTTTTCGTATATCTAGACAACTTGTTATTTATGTTGGTCTATTTGTCTGTTGAGATCATTGTGAAATTCCGATACTCCATTGATTTTGCATTTCGGTTGTGATGTTTGTGCATACTCTTATTTGGATTGATGAGAGTGTCTGCGATTTTTCTTTATTTTACGTTGGGTTTACCTATTTTGGTGTCTTTCGAGATCAGCGTTCTCACGATCGGAGTGGCGAGAACGTCCTCAGGTTCCTTTCGCTCTATGCTCGACTTACTTGTCTAATCTTCTTGAGCTATGCGTTGAGGAGAGCGATCCTAGCTCCCACTTGAATCCCGTCAAGTTGGCAGGTTGTCTCTCGTCTGAGAATTCCAGTCATCCTTTTCTTGGGATAAAGGCGAGGTTAGAGGGATGACCTCTCGTTCTTAAGGTTGGTCAACCTTTGTTGGAGCTTTTTTTGGTTCGTTTGTTGCTAGGTGCGTAGGGCCTCAAGCTCGACGTCATGTTGCCTGTGTTGTTCATCATGTTGTTGTATGAACATTTGTACTTGCTAAAGGATTGTCACACGGTTGACTTCCATCACGTGGGAGAGTTGTGAGAACCTTCGACTAGTGATCATATATAGGAGGATAGGTCGGGGAAACGTTTTACCGAGGCCCCATATGGGCTAAATGATCTTATAAATATCTTAATCGTGGACTTGCATACAAATGTCAGGATCCTAAGTGTGATATTGAGAGATCTAGTTGTCTAGAAAGGGTCTCCTTACTGTTGAGAGGGGAAAAATTGATTTGTAAAAAACTCTTCAATGTTCAAGTGAGTAAAAAAGTTAAGATCTTTATAAATATTAAGTATATTAGTGTTTATAAGAGTGAATATTCCTTAAAAGATATTAATTGTATTTCTAAAATCAACATGAACCATAAGTCTATATCTTTATTAGAATAATACTTATCTGATAAATATACTATCATCAAACTGCTAAAATTTAATTATAATACATGAATATAACTCGGACATAAATTTTGATTACTTTATAATAAAATAAAAAGATTTAAAGAATTTTACTAAATCTTATATTTTTAACATAGCTATTGAATCAGACAATAATAAATGTCCATTTTTATTACACATGTTTATAGACTTATTTATTTATTTACCAATTACTTAGTGGTCATTTTTAGTGAAAGAACATTGAAAAGATCTAATATAATTAATGATAATGATGTTTGACAACATGGTGGGGTCAAACAACATGATAAACGATATTTTAACGATCAAGACACACCAAGATCATAATCTTGTAGATATCAGAACAGAACCAAACGGACAAATTAAACGTGTTATGAAAGGTTTTGATACGGTACATAAAAAAAATTAATTAAATATTTTATTAGTATTCAAAACTCTACTTAAAGTAACTACACACGTTATTTTAGTTGTCTTTTCTTTTCTTTTACTTCAATTATTATAATTTAACTTTGGAGTTGTATATTATCTTCTTCTACCATTGTCTAATTTTAATTATGTAGTCGACACTTGCATCAATTCAATTATATTATCTTTACAGTAGTATCAGATAATTCAAAATTACATATACCCGGATCATAACAAGAAAATCAATTTAACCAAACTGAAGTAGTAGCAACATAAAAAGTAGATTCATTTTGAAGACAAGAGTAACATAATAATTTTACATATTCATGAATTAGAAAATTTATTTAATTCATCACATCAATTAAATCAGTTATGATTTTTCTTTTTACTTCCATTCACTTTTTATTTCTATTCTTTTTTCCTTTCAGTCCATCGAATCTACGGTGGTCCAAACACACCCTAAAATATCATGAACTTACCTCAACTCTCAATCATATATATTATATACCGAAAAACAATGAATGAGATCTGAATTATACAAGTTACTCTGCTGGATCTGCTGCACTTTCTCTTACACAACATATGAGATGGAGACAAACTCAACATTGTTCTTCACTTTCACACTCCTTTTGATCACCATCATCACCTTTCTGAAAGCCCTCAAATCACTTTTCACTCCAAACAAAAGCAAATCAAACCTTCCACCAGGCCCTAAAGGTCTTCCTCTTGTGGGAAATCTCCTCCAACTGGGTGCCAAGCCCCACCAAACCCTGGCCACCCTGGCCAACATTCATGGCTCAATAATGAGCCTCAAACTGGGCCAAGAGACCACCATCGTGATGTCCTCAGCAGAAGCAGCCAAAGGGGTGCTCCAAATCCATGATCTTTCTCTCAAACAGAAAGATCCCTGATGCAATGAGAGGTGCCAGCCATGACCACTTCAGCTTGCCCTTCATGCCAGTTTCACAACAGTGGAGGGAGCTGAGGAAGCTGTGCAATGAACTCTTGTTCTCCAACAAGAACTTGGACGCCACTCAGGGACTCAGAAGCAAGAAGGTTCGAGAGCTTTACAGTGACATTCACCATAGCAGCTTGAAGGGTGAACCTGTGAACATTGGAAGGTTTGTATATGTATCAAACACACACACACACATAAAATTAGTTAGGAAAATTGTTTCCTTTTCAAATGTGTAATTTTACTTTTTGTGAGGTTTTGATCATATTAACATCAACTACATAATTTTCTCTTGATTTTTCATGTGTCTTCTTTATTTTCAATCTGTTTCTCTGTCTTTGAACCGTATTTTTCAGGTTGGCTTTCAAGACGACAATAAATCAGCTGTCAAACACAATCTACTCAGAGGATTTCCTTCAGTCGACTGAAAAAGCTGGGGAGATGAAGGAGTTGGTGACCAACATCATGAAAGAGGTTGGAAGGCCAAATTTGGCTGATTGTTTCCCAGTGCTGAAGATGATGACCCTCATGGAATCAGAAGACGCACAGGAAGCTACTTTTCGAAGCTTTTGAACATATTCAAGAGCTTGATTCACAAAAGGCTGGAACTGAGAAAAGATACTGCTGGTTACTGCACCAAAAAGGACATGTTGGATGCCATGCTCAACGATGCTCAACATAAGATGGACATAGTTAAGATTCAACGTTTGTCATTGGTATTTCCTTTTCCTGCACTTAACTTTCTTATATCAATATTACTTATTTTCTTATTTTCCTTGTACTGTTCTCCCTTTTTACTTTCTTACCTGCAGAAGAAAATATTGAAGGTTTTTGTACATGTTTTAACCTAAGAAATATATGAAAAAAACTTTTACATACAGAAAGAGGATACTTTTGCTAATATTCTATAATCATATCTAATGTTCTATTTTTGTAATAAGTGATGCATTTAATAAAACTCATTAGTAAAATAAAACTTTAAATTTGATTGAAAAATCATACCATGTGCATCTATATTCTTGAACTTTGCTTATTGAGAGAAAAGAACAGAGTATACGTTAGTACAAGTTTCTAGCCACATGCAACAAAAATAATAAAATATCTTTTTCATAAATTAAAATTAACTTGTACACAAAACATTATGTGACAAAATCTTTATAAATTCATTACATCTAGTTTATTTTTTCTATATTTTCTTTGATAAAATATTTAAAGAAATTTGTCCTATCAAATCATTATAAAAAAACATGCGCCAGTGATTCTTCTGATCTTTATCAGTAATGGTTGGCCCTGCCTTAAAGAGGACATTGGGTTGAAAACTATGGACAGGGAATTGATGACCCATTAAGAGAAAAAGGGTGAAAAACAAGGTGGACCCAACCTGTTTGTGAAAATGACAGAAAATTTTTGTAGGCTTAAATAAAATCTTCTGGTTTATGGTTTTGTCCGGACTAACCTTGCAAAAATGTGTATTTTGTCAGGATTTGTTTGTGGCAGGAACTGATACAGTGACATCTACGGTAGAATGGGCAATGGCTGAGTTACTTCACAACCCACATGTTATGTCAAAGGCAAAAGAAGAGTTAGAGAGGATTATAGGAAAAGATAACCTTGTGGAAGAGTCAGACATAGCGAAACTCCCTTATTTGCAGGCAATAGTGAAAGAGACTTTCAGGTTGCACCCTGCAGTTCCACTTTTGCTACCCAGAAAAGCTGAAGTGGAATTTGAGATGCATGGATACACAATTCCAAAGGGTGCACAAGTGTTGATTAATGTGTGGGCCATAGGAAGGGACCCTAATTTGTGGGAGAAACCTAGATTGTTTTGGCCTGAGAGGTTTTTGGAATCAGAAATAGACTTCAAAGGAAGGAGTTTTGAGCTTACCCCATTTGGTGGTGGGAGGAGAATATGCCCTGGTTTGCCATTGGCCATAAGGTTGGTGTTCTTGATGTTGGGATTGTTCATCAATTCCTTTGATTGGGAGCTTCAGGATATTCAACCAGAGGATATGAACATGGATGAAAACTTTGGACTCACCTTGGAGAAGGCTCAACCTGTTTTAGCTATTCCAATCATTCCAAAACATTAGATATTCATCTTCATGGTCATTGTATAATTTATTATTCAACTCTTATTAAACTATCTATTTCCACAACATTTGAGATGTTTATTTTTTACTTTTTAAAGTAAAAGATGTATTAAGAATTTCATATTAATTAAACTAATCTTAAATTATTATATATATATATATATATATATATATATATATAAATTATAAGTATTGACGGTTAGACGATTATATAGATTGTTACACGATAAGGTATTGTTTAAACCATAATGTTTAGAGATAGAATGTTTTTTAAGTGTTTAGTAAGACTGTAGCAATTAAAAAGACAATTCTTAAGGAAATAGCGTCTGATGACAAGATCATTTATCAATGGTTAATTTCATAAGCAATTGCACTGTTTATAAATGGTTAACTTAACTAAGCTAACTATTAAGTGTTTGAATTCTTTTCAGAATATATAATAAATCAGATTGTTTACAAGTCTTAGATAATAACTCTCAATGAGATTATGTGTTTACAATGTTATGAACAAAGACAATAAAAGATGAAAGAGAGAAATAAACGACACAAGAATTTAACGTGGTTCATTGTATAAATGCCAACATCCATGACTACAATAGGACGTATTTTTATGTTCGGTGTATCTTTCAAGCTTTACAGAAAGTTTTTATATAGTTAAAAAGAGAACAACATCTCATAGTATTAAGTGATGTTGGACTAAATTAAGTTTCACAATACTAACATACAATACAACTCAATCTAATAAACCTTGTAGGATTTTCTCTCTTCTTCTCGATGTAAGCTTATGACTCTATGAAGCTTGAGAGTTTATTTTTAGAATTTTTGTTCTTGCACGAGTGTGAGTTTCGCTTTAATCTTTTTGTTATTTGTATGCTTATCCTTTCTTTTTTTCTTCTTTCCAAGGGATCTTCTAATTATAAGCTTCATGGGAAAAAATCTATTAGATAATTTTTGTCTTCAATCTTCATATCTTCGTAGCCTTTTTGTAGATAGTAACCATATGTTGAAGTCAACATGTCAGACCAAACATAGGTTGTGTGAAATCTTCAACACGATTTTTCATGGAGAGAATACTCCATGAATGTTTTTTTGTTTCTAACCTCTACTTCTGATATGGAGCATGTTGATACTTGTAATAGACATATCTACACAAAGTAAAGTAGAAATGTATATTGACATATATGTTCTTTTTCTTATTATTTGTTGATTGAAATGTTGTGCATTTAATGTTTTGTATTGCGTTTTCAAAACAACTTTTGTCAATTTTTCTATACATGTAGTTTAAACACTTTTTGAAAAAATATTAGGTACTACTGATACATAAATGTTTCATTGTTGGATAAAAATATCGTTTTGTGTCAAGGTATCGTTTAACCTTTTAAAGACGTTTAGTAATATTTGTTTAGTATGAGAGTGCATTTAGAAAAGTGTTACTCAACATATTGTTTTTGGAGCACTATTTATAGCTTTAGCACATCATTGCATTGTTTAGAAAGTTACATAAAGAATACCTTTAGTAAATATATCATATTGATGCGTTTGCCAAAATATCATTTAATGATGTGTCAATTATTACACTAATGCATTTACTTAAATATCATTTAATAACACGTAAACTAAAATATAATGCAATGACCTTTTTATAATAAATAATCTTTTAATAATATTACATCTACTAGGATATCACTTGGTCTTAGCAATTTATTGAAGTTTTTCTTTATTTATTTAAATGTCGTAAGACTTGTTTCATAAAATAATTTAATGATATTATTTTTCTAAGATAATATTTTCAAATAATAGTTTCGTTTATGGTTGTTGGTTAAATTTTAAAATATAAAAAATTTATAAATCCTATGTTATAGACAATCTTAAAAAAAATACTCTTATTATATATAACCCTCTCACATTATAAATATACGAGGAACTGATATTAAAAAACAGTGTTTTTTTAACAATTATCGAAGTGTAACATACACTGGAAGAAAAAGAATAAAATAATGATAAAAATATTATTTATAATTAATTATTATAGTTAATTTGAGTTGAAACATCGGAAAGTCAAATGTAAAATATCAAATAATTAGTTTTATGATTTATATATAATATACATAATAAGTCATAGTGAAATTAATTATTTCATCAAAGCACTTTTCAGTTTCTACAGATATACATGTAACGAAGATGATTTTTAAGTGTGTATATATAACTTTTTATATATCCCGTGCATGCTTTATGGATGACTCTAATAAAATAGTTATATGGTCTTTTCTCTGTTAGTTATGATATTTATAATAATTTGTTTAGTAATTATAATACTATTAAATACATTATCATATTTATAAATTTGTTTAATAGTTTTATACTATTAAATAGGATGTTATATTAATAAGTGCAAAATTAGTAATAAAAATGATGTTGATTAGTGCAAAATTAGTAAGAATAATGTTGATGAAACTATAAATTTTGAACATTTTTATAATAAGGTGAAAAACTATGGTTTTTTGGACAAGTTTTCTTAAACTTCTTTTTGAAAGGAAAATTAAAATTAGTTTATATTCAGCTTACTTAAGTTATGCATTATTCAAAAGTTTTACCTTTATCTTTACACAAACTAATTTAAATTTATGAAAAATTTTTTATTTTTTATCCTGTAAAAATATCTATAAAACTCGTCCAAATTAATATATTCTTAATAATAAAACTAGAAAAAAAAATTGAATATTCTTATAACATTTTATAATATTCATAGAAAAAAATGGTTTTATAATCTCATCCAAGGTCAAATTATTATAAAAATAAAATGGAAGTTACTACTCTGGGTAATTTGTAATTCATATTTTTAAGAGTTACCAGGAAAAATATTATATTTGGTAGTCAGAAATATTAATTAAGTTTGACATATTTAGTAATGAGATAATTAAGATTATTTTGCAGGGTGGTGGTTGTGCTAGCTATAAATAGGGTAGAGCATGTTGAAGTGTGAAGAAACACCAAATATCTGTTTCCTTGTTGTCATATGAAATCAATGGTGATGACTCAAAGCAGAGTCTTCATTTTCAGTGTTCTCATTTTCTGTTGTTTCGAAATTGATCATGTAGCCTCTGCTCATGATCATGATTACAAACAAGCACTCAGAAATAGTTTGCTGTATTTTGAGGGCCAACGTTCAGGGAAATTGCCACCCAATCAGAGAGTCACCTGGAGAGCAAATTCAGCACTTAAAGATGGCCATGATGCTGGAGTAATATCTTTTTTTATCTATTTTACCTTTTCATTTTATTTCATTTAATTTGAAAGTTTCCATATATATATATATATATATATATATATATAAATTATTAGATGAAGTACGATATGCTGTTGAAAAAAAATGGTTTTATTAATATTGTTCGTTAAATTATTTTTGTGATACTTACATAGAAATATTTGTTATTTCTTATTTGTCAATTGATATACTAATTGTTTTGAATGTTTTAAAATGATTTTGTAAATATTACTATTAACGTTTCCTTAATTATAAAAATAAGAACAAAATCACTGCGTAAAACCGCATTCAACATGACGTAAGTTACAATTAACTTAAAAATATTTTTATCTGATGCAAACATTATGATTTTTACTATCATTATTTCCTTATGTCAGTTTTCTTTTTTCTTTTAAAGCTTCACTCATTATTCAGTCTGTTCCTAAATTTAATCCATTGACTCAAAACGAGAACATAAAACGCATACGAAATAGTCCAAACATTTTCATAACTTGAATATCTCATGATAATTTTTATTTTATGGTTCATCAACTCATACAATTTTTTATCCCATGAGTGATAAGATTGAACACAGTTGATAGAAAACTGTATGTATAACAGATTAATTCAATGTGTATATCTGATTTTTGGAAAAGAAGAAAACTATACATAGCGTCCATAATAAGAACTGAATTAATTTATTCTTTTTATTATTATAATCTCAATTTTTTTCTTTTAAGTTGAAAAAATTGTTGGACAAGAAATATTTTCTTCGCAAATTATTAACTAATAATTTTTCCGGCAGATTGATCTTGTGGGCGGATATTATGATGCCGGAGATAACCTGAAGCTAGGGTTTCCACTGGCATTCACCATAACCATGCTTTCATGGAGCACGATAGAGTTCAAAGACAAACTTTCCCAGCAGAAGGAACTCCAAAACGCGCTCAGCGCCATCAAATGGGGCACAGATTATTTGATTAAAGCACACACAAGTCCTGATGTGTTATACGGCGAGATCGGAGATCCAAATTCCGATCATCCCTGTTGGATGCGGCCGGAAGATATGACAACTCCTCGGACTTCTTACAAACTCGACCATCAGCATCCTGGTTCCGATCTCGTCGCAGAAACAGCTGCCGCCTTAGCAGCTGCCTCCATAGCGTTTCAATCCGTCGATAAAAAGTATTCCTCCACCATGTTACTTCATGCAACGCAGGTTCGTATACACATTAACCCTAAAAAAACTTTTACAAAACGTAAGCTATAATTTATTATGTTGAAGATATTTTATATTTTCAAAAAAAAGTTAAATATACTATTACAAAATATATATTTATATATTACATAGTATAACTGATTTTTTAATTTATGGTTTTTGTTTGCAGTTGTTTGACTTTGCAGACACTCATCGAGGTAAGTATTCAGACAGTATCACACCAGCAAGGGAAATATATTCCAGTAGCGGCTTCGAGGTCTGTATAAATGAAATTATGTATATTTATTACTTTATTTTGATACTTAAGTAATAAAATATTATATTGTATTATGTAAAACGTGGAAATTTATTTGATTGTTTTAATTACAGGATGAATTGGTGTGGGGAGCTGCATGGCTTTATCGTGCGACCAACATGAAGAAATACCTTGATTATCTGGGAGGAGTGAGAGATACTGGTGGTGTGAGATCAGTGTTTAGTTGGGATGATAAGTACGTGGGTGCACATATTCTTGTAGCAAAGGTATCATTCGATTATCATAAATAATATTCAATATTTGTTTAGTATGTGAGTTTTGACTTTTTGCTTTTATTTTTCATGAAATCTATTTGGTTGATAGATGTAATTTGTTTTGAATGTGATGCAGCTTGTTTTAGATGGTAAAGTGGAGAAATCAGGGATATGGGCACAATACCGATCACAGGCAGAGGAATATATATGTTCCTGTGCTCAGAAATCACACCAAAATGTGCATAAAACAGCAGGGGGTCTCTTTTGGTTCTTACCATGGAACAATAATCAATACGTTGCTACTGCAACATTTGTGATGTCTGTTTATTCCAAGTATTTATCTTCAAAGGGTTCATCCCTCCACTGCAGTGGTGGTGTTGTTAGTCCTGATTATCTCACTTCTATTGTTCGATCCCAGGTACTTCATCTCTTCTTAAATTAAATCTTTAACTTTTTACCGTTAAATTAACACGAGTTTATCCGTCGATAAATTTAAATATGTCTATCCATCCTCAATCATGTATTTCTAGTAGTAAACAGTGTTTTTTTGTTTTCCTTATAGGTTGACTATATTTTGGGTTCTAACCCTAGAAGCATGAGTTACATGATTGGATACGGGTCAAATTTTCCAAAAAGAATTCATCACAGAGGAGCGTCAATTGTATCAATCAGAAAAGATCCTACTCCAGTAGGATGCAAAGATGGATTTCAGGAATGGTTCCATAAGGATGCACCAAACCCTAATGTGTTGGTTGGTGCAGTTGTGAGTCCAGATGGAAACGATAACTATCAAGATAGTAGGGATGATTATCAACTAGCTGAGCCAGCAACTGTTACTATGGCACCTTTGGTGGGTGTTCTTGCTCATCTAGCTTAAGTTGTAGAGTTTCACCTTAATTATAATCCTAAAATAGTATATGTAATTGTGATAACGAAGGAAGCATTTTGAATAATATTGCCTCTCTTTCGTACCTCTTCGTTTACACCAGAATTTTGATATATGCAATTTAGTTGCTTTTGTTTCAGTTTGGAAACATATGTAAACACTACTATAAAAGTTTTTTATAGTTCTTTACGCTTGTTATTTTTTATTTTTGACGTCTTAGTTGGAAACGTCAATTTAACATTGGAGTAGAAAATATCATCGAATAATGTCAGTCCTAAGCCAAATTGATGTTTATTAACGATGGACACCAAGGAATCGACATCTAGGAATGTGGGGTGTACTTTTTTGTGAACAATTTGGCTGAGCTCGCTTTTTTATGAATGCTTTGGCACTCAAAAGGAGGGGACACTGCTAAGTGCACATTTTTTCAATGGAAATAGGGGGTTGACGTCGACTATGGTAAAAGTCGACATTAATTGACGTATGTTAATGTAAGGTTTGACGTCCATGTTAGCTTTTTTTTTCTAATAATTTATTCGGTTTTATAATTTTACCAAAACCTAAAAAACAAAAAACCAGCACAACCTTTTGTATTGAATGTTTCCAGCATACAATTTCAAGATTAAAAGTATAAACTAATGAAAACTAAGACTAAAAACTAAAGTTATCAAAACTAAAAGAATTAAAACTAACTAATGAATGTCCTGAAGAAAAATAAAATTGCTACTATAATGGGTCTTAGGTCCTAATTCCATCGCTCCAGAAGATACGTTGGTCACTCTTATCATATCTTTTCCATTGTGTCCTTCGTTATTAGTGATGAATTCTTGAAGTGTTGCAAAAATAACATAACATTAGCACAAATTAGAATTTCTAATGTGTCTATTACGCTTCAGTTTCAACAAAGCCGAAGCATAAAAAAGTATAGTGACAATTTTACAATTTTGACAAACATAAAGACCTCAGTTCATCAAAACTCGAAGACATGGTGTTTTTGGCCTCGGTTAAATTAAAACCGAAGCCTAAAAGGGTGTGTCAGATAAGCAAACCTTTTAATGTTAATGTCAGTAGGGCCTATGACATTGATTATTTACAGAACCGCTGCCATAGGATCCTGACGTTGTATGTTGTCTTTTCAATTTTGTAGCCCTATGGATAACTCTATGACCTTGGTTGTTTTGAAAATTGGTGCCATAGACTCTTTATGTTTCAGTTATACCGCGAACCGAGACATAAAGTTTGAAACAAATTTCAAAATTATAACTTACAAAATATATATATATATATATATATATATTATATATATATATATTCGGAAGACTTTAAGTAGTAGTTCTTAGTAGAACCAAAGGCATATTGCCATTATTGGTTCGGTTAATAGAATAACTAAGGTAATATGCATTTTCAAGGTTAAATTTTGCAAAATAACATAGCCTCCTCTTGCACATTTCTTCTTCACTTTCTCTTTGCGTTTTTTCTTCTTCTCTACTCAAACCTTTATAAGACGAAGCTTTCAACGACCATTATGAGTAATTTTTCTTTACACAAATGTACATTGATTAACTACTATGGGTATGATTTTCTTTTATTTTGACTAATTGGTTTCGTGTACATGTACTCTTTGGAGCATAAACATTTCCTCATAAGCAACGATTTATTTTGGCACTGAACCCACCTTCATGGTTAGTTTTGTTTTGGGCTTTGATGAACTTTCATTTTCGTTTGTTGTTCATACACCATATATATCCAAAAATAGATTAAAAGTGAGAATATATTCAAAAGACTCTAAATGACTTTGAAATTTTTTCAAAGCACCAAAATATCATGAAAAACCCTCACAAAAATTTTTGGATCAAAATTCAAAATGTAAATATGTGAAATATTTTTTCAAAGTTTGAAAAAAACAAAATAAATTGATGAAAAATAGCAAACACCCTGTTTTGAAAATCTAGAAGGAAGAACCGACTATGCAAGCTCCCACGTGATTGAAAATTTTTTTCTATCCCAAATCAATACATAATACTGTCAAATCAACAAATCAGAGCAAATGTTATAGTCGTTTAAAGATTTGCAACTATTTTTATTTTTTATTTTTTTAGGAATTGCTACCAAAAACCATTTTTTTATTTACTGTTCGGTTCTTTTGAACCGAGGCAAAATCATGACTCGTTTTTTGCTTCGGTTGTTAATTGAGACCAAAGCTCCCACTTTTTTATCATGTCTGAATATACGTCAGTTCCAAAATCGCTATCAAATGTCGAAAATAACCGTTGTCATAACTCTTTGCTGCACTAGTCTAACTTCATTATTTTTGCATACTAATGTTTAAAGATTAATGTGATTTGTAATATGTAAAAGGTATATATTATTACCTCATTCTAATAATCTTTAATTCTTGCTCAAATGATGGTTTTGATTCAAGACATGACATAGTAGCCACATCCCTAAATATGAGTTCTTCTTACACTAAACATAATAAAGAAAATAATCACATATCCAGGTCATAAATTGACATATGAAAATTAATAACTAAAAGATCAATTAGTTCCAAACTTTGGATACAATATTTGAATTTGTTGTGCTCTAAGGTTACTCACAACTCTAATTAAATTTGAAACATACATTAATATTAATATGACTAAGTAGATGAAAAAATGTAACACTTACATTTGTAACATATATTTCAAGTCATGTTTCTTCCTCTGTGCAGGATACAACTGTACACTATCTTGGTATGATGACCATCAATTGACAATGAGCTCTATCATAAATCACAAATAGTTAGTTGATTAATTAAACCTTCATAAAAATTTACATTCAGTAACACATACCCATCAATGTATGACCCAATGTACATCTTTTAACTAAAATATCCGTGTTTGCAAATATATTTGCCTGTGGTAAACTTTGTTTCTAAAAGGTTGAATGGTCTAAGGTTTAATAAATACATATGTCTTCTTATAGAACTTGAGATAACAAATATTTTTTACAAAAGGATTTCCTCCGTGTAGATTTCAAGATCTTGTAGACAAGTTGAAAATGATTGATATTCATTTACCTTAAGGAAAAATGTTCTAATTAGAGAAAATATCTAGAAAATCTTCTTAATTAGAAAAAATAACACTAGTGCAAAAAAGACCTTTAACGTCACCCTTTAGATGTCTGACCCTCGAATATCCAACGTAAAAAATGACCAGTGACATTTTTCGTAAATAAAAAAACTATTTAGACGTTGGTTATGGAAGGAACCGACGTCTAAACCCTAAACCTAGAAATTTAAAAAGTCACTTTTTGACTCCATTTAGATGTCTGATCCCGCCACTCTGACTTCTGAAGCACTTTAGACGTCTGTTAATTGGGGACCGACGTCTAAACCCTAAATCCAGAAATTTAAAAAGTCACATTTTGACTCCATTTAGACGCCTGATCCCGCCACTCCGACTTCTGAAGCACTTTAGACATCTGTTAATTGGGGGGAACCGACGTCTAAACCCTAAATCTAGAAATTTAAAAAGTCACTTTTTGACTCCGTTTAGACGTCTGATCCCACCACTCCGACGTCTAAAGCACTTTAGACGTCTGTTAATTGGGGGAACCGACGTCTAAACCCTAAATCTAGAAATTTAAAAAGTCACTTTTTGACTCCGTTTAGACGTCTGATCCCGCCACTCCGACGTCTAAAGCACTTTAGACGTCTATTAATTGGGGGAACCGACGTCTAAATTTTGGCATTAAAACACCGTGAACGCGCACTCATTGTTCATCATCTTCGTCGCGTTTTCTGTCTACAGGTTACGCTTTTAAGGTTCGTTTTCTCACTTTTGCACCGTCTTAAGTTAAATTTACTCCGATTACATCACTCTTTGATGCATTATCTTTCATTTGAACCGATTAAAATGCGTTTTCGTTGGGTTTTGGTGCAGTTATTCTCGTGTCTTTAGGCGACGTTCTATGGCGGCGATTTCTTGTGTTTTGTACTCCTCCAATTCCCTTCACTACGTTTTTAAAACCATCTAATAAAAAAAATCTACAATACATTCTCTTCAACTAAAATATAAAGTTTTAAACTCGAATCACCATGAGTCAGGAGTGATAGTGGCATATTTTTCTATGAATTCAGTATTGAATTAGAGAAAATATCAACTCTTTCTCATCCTTTTTACCTTGTAAATCCTAGTTTTCATTTAGTTTAAGAAGTGGTTTCATCTTAAGCTTTAATTAGATAAATTGATCATTAACCCCTTTATTTATACAAGTTAATTAGTTGGAAGAAGTCTCTGCATCAAATGAAGAGTGCTGGAACCAGAGAAAACAAGAAAACAGCAAAAACAGCAAAAATATGAAGAACCAGAATCTGGAAAAAAGTTAGCTGGAGCGCCCTATTTCCATGGGCGCTGGAGCGGGCTCTGCACCAGGACTGGAGCTAGCTGGAGCGCCCCCTACAAAAGGGCGCTGGAGCGCCCTTTTTCCTGTTTTCGCGCGCTGGAGCGCGGTCTCAAGCGCGCTTGCTGCTGATTTGGCAGATTGGGTTTATTTAACCCCAAATTAGAAGGACTTTGACATCTTTGGCATCCCAGACACAAATTCTCTCAATTGGAGCGTCCAGAGGCGAGCTAGGAGCTGTGGGAACAACCCTTCTTCATCCTTGGGTCCTCCTCCTTCTTCCATTTCCACCATTGTTGTAAGCTCAAGCTCTCCATTCATGGAGAACTAGTTTCATTCTTGTTGGGGATTGATGTAACCACGGATCTCTTATGTAATTACAGTTGTTTTGAATGATTATATGCCTCTTTCATTGATTGTTAGTGTTTAATTCCTCTACTTAAAGCTTGTATGAGTAATTCAACCATATCATGATTTTAGGGTTTGCTTGATATTGGGAAATATTGGGTGAATCTAGAACTGGATTAAACACCTAAAGGAAATAGTATCTAGGGATAGAACTAGGACCTTTGGTTGTCTTGAATCTCAATTCTTAAAGCGGATGAACTTGTTAGGTTTTCCAAGGGATTGGAGTTTAAGAAGTAAGTCTAGGCTCTCTCTACCAAGGGATTGGGTTTGAGTAAATTAGAAGATTGACATTGGCTAATTAATGAAGAGGAAGTGATTTTCTATACATAAGAGTGAAGTAGGTGAAATCATCCCCCAACAATATCATTCCATAGCATTTCTAATCTTTCCATTCCTAAGTGTTTGCGTTATCAAAGCTCACTTTTACCCTTTATGTTTTATCTTTAATTTTATTGCATGAAAATCTCAAAAACATGGAATCATTCTTTAGTCTAAATTAGTTAGATATTATACGATTGTCTAGGACACGAGTCTCTTGGGAAACGATATCCGGTCTTACCGGTTTTATTACTTGAACGATTTGGTACACTTGCCAAAGTCTCAACAAGGAGCAACCTCAAAGACGTCTAACCTGTATGGATCGGACGTCTATATAGACGTCGGACCTATATAGGTCCGACGTCTATAGAGACGTCAGACCTAAAGGGTCCGACGTCTCATTAACGTCACCCATATAGACGTCGGACAGAGATCAGACGTTAAAAGCCCAATATAACAAACGTCTAAAGTCCTTTTTGCACTAGTGTAATTGTATTATTTGAAGAAATTACTATTTAATACATTGTTTCCTTATTTTCTTTTTTTAAAGATTAAATTGTTACACATAAAAGTAAAGAAAATATAATTGATAGGAATGAAAATAATAAAGTTATTATCTTTTTCAAATTTAACTAATAGCAATGGTAGAATATATTTTTTTTATAAGAACCTCTAGTCACAAGAGCTAATGATGGTAAAAAGAAGCCAATATAACCATGCCCTTCCACAAATTTGATTGGGAGAGGATATGTTCCCACTAATAAGTAATAACAACTCCAATAATCCAAAACTCTAAAACTTCAGTATGATCAACAAAAATCAAGGACTTTATTAATTCCATATTATAGAACAAAAATCATGCATATCTTAATGTGAATACCCTTTTAACTAGATATATGGGATTAGATTTATGAAACCAAAAAAATAAATATCACTCCATCTTTTTAAATACCTTACTATTTAACCTAAAGAAAGTATTCATTATTATATTTAACATAGAGAAGGAAATAAGAAAAATATGATATTTTCAATTAAGTTTATATCAATCCTAAATGAAGAAAAAGGAAAAAAAAAAGACTTTCTCTCACACCAAAAATGTACATTCCAATTCAAAATAAGGAGTGAATAAAACATAATTAAAATTAAAAAAAAATATCTGTCACAAGCGTTGTGACACAAGGAGGTTTAGGTCTGAGTGCTACCACATGAATTTTCCAGTAGCTCTATCGTCATTGTCTAGAAATGAAGACCAGTTCCAAAAGTTGAAAACGTAATGACACGCAAGCAAACATCACCGTCAATAAAATAAAAGCTACCCCCTCAAGTCTCTTGAAAGAGAGAAAACCAACAACTCGAAAACAACCGCGAAATTCTTCTGACAACAAAATCACCAGAATAAAAGAAAGTTCTTCTCTCCTTTTCTCTTTTTCTCTTTTCTCTTTCTCTTTCTGTTATTCTTTTTACTTGGACGATGAAACTGAATCAAAATTAAAACCTATCGCATCATCGGAATACCATAGTCTTCGTATGCGCAATCGAGCGCCGTAGAACAATGGCTCCGGAATCGATCTTTCTAGAAGATTTCGGGCAGACGGTTGATCTCACTCGCCGCATCCGCGAGGTTCTGCTGAACTATCCGGAGGGAACCACGGTCCTCAAGGAGCTCGTACAGAATGCAGACGACGCCGGCGCCACCACCGTCTCGCTCTGCCTCGATCGCCGCACCCACCGCGGCGACTCGCTGCTCACGAACTCTCTTGCTCAGTGGCAGGGACCCGCTCTGCTGGCCTACAACAACGCCGTTTTCACCGAGGACGATTTCGTCAGCATCTCCAAGATCGGCGGAAGCGCCAAGCATGGACAGGCCTCCAAGACCGGTCGCTTCGGGTACTTTCTTTTTTCGCCGCGGTCTTATCCAACTTGTTCAATTGAACTGTGATTATGTTGATTGATGTTGTTTATTTGTTTTGTGTTGATGTTTGGTTCAATCCAAGGATTTAGGTGTGAAGTAATTGTAGTTGTTGCTGGAATATAGCGAGAAGTGATGTGTGGTCGTTGACAACGGAATTGTGTTGTTATGTTCTATTTTTTTATAAGTGGTTTTGGTATTTTATGCGTGTTTGTGAGAAGTTAAAAAATGTAGTGCACTGGTTTTGGTGTAAAGTTTTTGTTGTTGCAGTTTTAACTGGAAAATATGGTGAGAGAAGTGATATGTGTTTTGTTCTAGATGATTGACGAAGGAGTTGTATAATTGTGAATTTTGATTGTTTTTTCTAGCTTATGCGTGCTCTGTGACAGCTTCAAAAATATAGTACGTTTGTTAAATTTTTTGTTGTAGTTGTAACCGGACATTATGGTGAGATAAGTGATGTGTGGTCGTTGACGATTGATGAATAGAGTTATGGAGAGTATGAATGCTTTTAGTATTTTATGTGTTTTGTGAGAATGTAAAAATGTAGTGCGAAGGTTTGTTTTTGTTGATCTTTTCCCTTTCATGTGCGAGTGAACTGTCGGAACTGAAGCTGGACTTTCTGTACTGCAATGTAAAGGCTCTGATAATGAGATTGACGTGTGAGAATGCCATAATGATTTTTATTCATAAACTGAATGGGGGATGTTCTTCATTTTAGTGTTTGTCATTTAGTGTACCTATATATATGGTTGCACTCATTTTTAAAAAGAAAAGGAGAGTTGTCCTAGGACACTTAAATGGTATTCACATCTAGAGAGAAAGAGAGTAAAAGAGAGAAGTGTAGGAATGATAGGAAGATAGAGATAGAGAGACGGGATAGGTGGTAATGAGGTGCTTGATTTATAGGAGTGTTTTTATACCATTACTCTTTCAAAATTGTCATTTTGTTCAGTAACCAACGCTGCCAGTTGCCAATTTCCCTTTCTCCGTCTATCATTTGTTTTTTGGAAAAAAAGTCATATTAACCTGATGTTTGGGTTCTTTGCATTTCTCTAATTCTTGTTGTCATTTTGTTCTGCATATACATTTTAGGGTTGGCTTCAACTCAGTGTACCATTTGACAGATCTTCCCTCTTTTGTGAGCGGCAAATATGTTGTATTGTTTGATCCTCAGGGTGCTTATCTTCCAAGAGTTTCTGCAGCAAATCCCGGGAAGCGGATTGATTTCACTGGCTCATCTGCCCTCTCCTTTTACAGGGACCAGTTTTCCCCATATTGTGCTTTTGGTTGTGACATGCAAAGTCCTTTTTCTGGAACACTGTTCCGTTTTCCTTTGAGAAATGCAGACCAGGCAGTCAGAAGTAAGCTCTCAAGGCAAGCATATTCACCAGAAGACATTTCCTCCATGTTTGTTCAACTCTTCGAAGAAGGAGTTTTGGCACTTCTGTTTCTTAAGAGTGTGCTGTGCATTGAAATGTATTTGTGGGATGTTGGAGAATCTGAACCTAAGAAAATTCATTCATGTTCTGTCAGTTCAGTATCTGATGATACAGTTTGGCATCGACAGGCACTGGTCAGATTGTCTAAGCATTTAAATACTACAGCTGAAATGGATGCATTTCAGTTGGACTTTGTAAGTGAGAGAATAAGTGGTGATGAAGCTAAGAGGCAAACCGAGAGATTTTATGTGGTGCAAACCATGGCCGCAGCATCTAGTAGGATTGGCTCTTTTGCTACTACTGCATCAAAAGATTATGACATTCACTTGCTGCCATGGGCATCAATTGCGGCATGCATTTCTGAAAATTTATCGAATGTAATTTTCAATATCTTATCCTTTTGCTGTTGCCCCAACCTCTTCTCTCTCTCTCCCGTGCATACACATTGAATTCTTGTTACTATAAATTTAGATTTGCTTTTGGTTCTGCCCCATTATTAACTGTCATCTTAGTGTGGATGTGAACACAGTTGAAAGGCATGGACCATTTACGAACATTTTGGTTCATCCAGCCCTCCAATTAATTTTGACTCCAATTGATGATTGAAAGTAAAGCATGTAACTCTGTTTGAAGTATAAAAGGTTATTGGGCTCGTCCAATGAGTTTGAAAAGAGTTTACTCCTCTGGTCAGATGTTTTGGGAGATCAATGGGGTGGTTGTTTCAGAGAAAAATGCAATGAGGCTGTTTCTTGTTTGTGTTCTAGATTTGGCATTTAGATCAGTGATGTATCTTTAATAGGATATCAAGTGGATTAGAGCTCTATACTTGATGTGTTACAACTTTGTATGTTTTTTGGTCCTTTGCTTTCCTTTCTTTCCCTTTGTTCTTGTAGGATACTGCATCTTCGTGGTATGTTTATTGTTTAAATTCTTGATTGCTTTTGTGGTTCTAGATTTATTTTTAGTTTATTGCTTACAACAAATAGCCATCATGGTGAATTTATTATGATATGTTATGTTTTCCATGATGTATGATACGTCCATTGGAACTTGCTTTTATTTTATAGGTGTCCCAGTGTAAATAAGAATATGATCAAAGTGATAAAGTTACCTATGAAAAGATATCACATGCAAAATTTCATTTAGAAAGTAGGAGTTTATTGATCATAGAACTTGAATCTTTTACAGGCAATGTAGACTATAACAATGCCTTCTAGGTATATACGTCGGAGTGATGGTGCATCCCAATCTTTGAAACTATCTTATTTGACTTCATATACAATGCTACCTACTGTTCTACTGATAGTGTTATGATTTGCTTTTGGTACAAAATGGAGATCTTTTTCAAGATTTTTTGTTAGTTGTTTCCAGTTACATGAGATACTTCATTCCTGTGCCTCTTAACAAGCTTTGGATCTCTCTACACAACTTTTCTCTACTAACCTTCTTATGGACCGAAATTGTTATAATTTAGGGTAGAATAATTCATTTTTTATGCTGAGAATACAATCTATACATACAAGGCTAGAAAGCTATTTTAGGAAGTATAATAATAGCTCCTAGACAACCATATCCCTATGATTCAGGGATATCCCCATCATATACTGTAATTATAATCTCCTAAATAAGGAAACAATAAAACACAAATCCTAACAGAAATAATACAGCTAATAAAACAGATTCTAACAGAAATGAAGTGAATAGATTATTTTCTGATATCAACATGGCTTGGTCAACTATTTTAAATCATATACATATTAATATTTACCAAGAGGTATTTTGAAAGTGCAACTGAGAATGAGAGACAACTAAACATTCTCTGAAAGGAGAGATTGGTTTTTGTGGTTTGAACTACCAGGGGAAGAGAAAAATGTTTCTTCCTTTTAATTTGTATCTCAATCCTTTTGGGATAGATTTGAAACCCTTTAATATAGGATAGAAGACACAATAAAATAACATTTTGGTTAAAGACCCTTTTATGTCTTAATCATACATAAAAAAATTAATAGAAAGATAAAAAGGAAAATAAAATGGAACAAAAGTAAATTCATTAAATTGATTGAGCCATTTTTAATTGAATAATATACTAATGCTTTCATACATTCAAATCAGAGAAGTGAAAAGGTGATTGGTCGTCCAGGTTTTCAAGATAACACCGGGAAGTGCTCTCCCTAGTTACCCTTCTTCTCTTGCATCTAACTTATTATACGAAAGTTGACACAACTTTTGACCCTTTTCATAGAAGAACAAATGCAGTGTACACTATAGTTTTCACTTGCTTTTTTGGAACTCTTTGTTTATATACATTGTCCATTCCTCTTATTGCTGTATGTGTTTTTTTACAGAACAATATTCTTAGGACTGGTCAGGCTTTCTGTTTTCTTCCACTACCTGTTAGAACTGGCCTTAGTGTACAAGTCAATGGATTCTTTGAGGTCTCATCAAATCGACGTGGCATCTGGTTTGGGGATGACATGGATAGAAGTGGAAAAGTTCGTTCTACCTGGAATAGGCTTCTTCTGGAAGATCTTGTTGCTCCTACTTTTATGCATATGCTACTTGGTATTAAAGAATTGTTGGGCCCAACAGACCTTTTACTATTCTTTGTGGCCTACTGGCACTTTTGAAGAGCCATGGAATATATTGGTTGAACAAATATACAAAAGTATTGGTCATGCTACAGTTATGTATTCAGATGTCAATGGAGGAAGTTGGGTATCACCAAGTGAAGCCTTTCTTCATGATGAAAATTTCCAGAAGTGAGGACCTTGGTTTGGCTTTGATGAAGCTGGGAATGCCAGTTGTGCATATACCTAGTTCATTGTTTGACTTGCTTTTACAGTATAGCTCAAGCAAGGTGGTTACACCTGGTACAGTACGCCAATTTCTTAGGGAAAATGGTAGACTTAATTATTTGAGCAGACAGTACAGGTTTCTATTGCTCGAATATTGCCTAGAGGACTTGGTTGATGATGATGTTGGAAAAGAGGCTTATGATCTTCCTTTACTTCCTTTGGCTAATGGCAATTTTGCATCATTTTCAGAAGCATCAAAAGAAGTTTCTTATTCATTTGTGATGAATTAGAATACAAGCTTATGCAACTGGTTTCTGATAGAGTAATTGATCAGAACATTCCTCCCAATATATTAAGCAGACTATCTGCTATTGCGATGTCCTCAAAAACCAATGTCATTTTTTAGTATTCACCATTTTGCCCAGCTATTCCCTGCATTTATGCCAGGTGACTGGAAATATAAAAGTAAAGTGTTCTGGAACCCTGACTCTTGTCAAAAGCCAACATCATCATGGTTTCTGCTATTCTGGCAATACCTTGGAAAGCACACTGAAATATTACCACTATTTAGTGATTGGCCATTTTGCCTTCCACATCAGGGCATCTGTTAAGACCTTCTAGACAATTGAAAATGATCAATGGAAGCAAAATCTCTGATATGTTACAGGGTATCCTTGTGAAAGTTGGATGTCATATATTGAATCCAAATTATGTAATTGAGCATCCAGATATATCTAGTTATGTATGTGATGACAATGCAACAGGTGTTTTGGAATCAATATTTAATGCAGTTTCAAGTCCTGAAGTTATGTATGCTTCACTTGATAGTCTAGCAACTGAAGAGAGAAATGAACTCCGGAGATTTCTTCTTGATCCTAAATGGTATGTTGGACCCTCTATGGATGAATTTAGCATAAGGTTTTGCAAGAGATTACCTATATTTAGAGTCTACGGAAGAGAGTCTGCTGAAGATTTCCAATTTTCTGCTTTAGAAAATCCTCGAAAGTACTTACCACCATTAGATGTGCCGGACATTATTCTGGTTGGCATTGAGTTCATGGTCAAATCCTCGAAAGTTGAAGAGGATATTTTGTCGAGATGTTATGGAGTCGAGAGAATGGGTAAAGCACAGTTTTACATGCAACATGTTTTTAATAGAGTTAGCGAGTTGCAAGCTGATGTTCGGGATAGCATAATGTTATCGGTTTTACAAAATTTGGCTCTTTTGTCCCTTGAAGATGCATATATTAGGGACTCATTGAAAAATTTGAAATTCATACCGACACTCACTGGTGGTCTTAAGTGTCCTTTAGTTTTGTATGATCCTTGTAATGAAGAACTATATGCATTACTAGAAGACTCAGATAATTTCCCTGCTGGTGCTTTTCGAGAATCTGAAATACTTAATATTCTACGAGGCTTGGGACTTAGAACTTCTGTGTCTCCAGATACTGTTTTAGAATGTGCTCGATGCATCGAGCGTTTGATGCATGAGGATCAACAAAAGGCATACTTAAGAGGGAAAGTGCTTTTCTCTTACCTTGAAGTTAATGCACTAAAGTGGCTTCCTGATCAAGTTGTTGATAATAAAGGAGCAGTTAACAGAATATTATCACGAGCAACAACTGCTTTTAGGTCTAGCAACACAAAATCTGATCTTGAAAAATTCTGGATTGACCTAAGGCTGATTTCTTGGTGCCCAGTTCTAGTCACTAACCCTTTTCAGTCATTACCATGGCCAGTTGTCTCATCAATGGTTGCTCCTCCAAAACTTGTAAGGCCACTAAGTGATTTGTGGCTTGTCTCAGCTAGCATGCGGATATTGGACGTCGAATGCTCTTCCACAGCTTTATTGTATGGTCTAGGATGGATGTCCCCACCTGGAGGAGGTGTAATTGCTGCACAGTTACTGGAGCTTGGGAAAAATAATGAGATTGTGTCTGATCAAGTTCTTAGGCAGGAATTAGCTCTGTCAATGCCGAGAATATATTCAATACTGACTGGAATGATGTCTTCAGATGAGATTGAGATTGTAAAAGCTGTTCTTGAAGGATGTCGATGGATTTGGGTGGGGGATGGATTTGCAACTTCTGAGGAAGTTGTCCTAGATGGTCCTCTTCATTTGGCTCCATATATTCGTGTTATCCCAATTGATTTGGCAGTTTTCAAAAAATTATTTCTTGAACTTGGTATTCGTGAATTCTTGCAACCTGCTGATTATGCTAATATTCTTCATAGGATGGCAGTTAGAAAGGGATCATCTCCTCTTGACACACAGGAGATAAGGGCCGTCACACTAATAGTGCATCATTTAGCTGAAGTTTACCATTATGAACAAAAAGTCCAGCTCTATCTGCCAGATGTGTCAGGTAGACTATTTCTTGCTAGTGACTTGGTTTATAATGATGCCCCCTGGTTGCTTGGCTCAGATGATTCCAATGGCTCATTTGGCAGTCCTCCAAATGTGGCTTGGAATGCAAAGAAAACAGTACAAAAATTTGTGCATGGAAACATTTCTAATGATGTAGCAGAAAAGCTTGGAGTTTGCTCTCTTCGTCGGATGTTGCTGGCAGAGAGCTCAGATTCAATGAATTTTGGCCTGTCTGGAGCTGCTGAGGCTTTTGGACAGCATGAGGCTTTGACTACAAGGCTCAAGCACATACTTGAAATGTATGCTGATGGACCTGGGACCCTATTTGAGCTGGTACAAAATGCAGAAGATGCTGGAGCTTCTGAAGTAATATTTCTTTTGGATAATTCTCACTATGGGACTTCTTCTATTCTTTCTCCTGAAATGGCTGATTGGCAAGGTCCTGCTCTATACTGTTTCAATGACTCAGTTTTTAGCCCCCAAGATCTTTATGCAATATCGCGTATTGGTCAAGAAAGTAAACTTGAGAAGGCTTTTGCAATTGGGAGATTTGGACTAGGATTTAATTGTGTCTATCACTTTACTGACATCCCTATGTTTGTTTCGGGAGAAAATATTGTAATGTTTGATCCCCATGCCAGTAATTTGCCTGGGATTTCTCCTTCACACCCTGGTTTACGAATTAAATTTGTGGGACGAAAGATTTTGGAGCAATTTCCTGACCAATTTTCCCCAATGCTACATTTTGGCTGTGATTTGCAACATCCTTTTCCTGGTACATTATTTCGATTCCCTCTTAGAAGTGCAGGTGTTGCCTCTCGGAGCCAAATCAAAAAGGAAATTTATACACCTGAAGATGTCAGATCTCTTTTTACTTCTTTTTCTGAGGTTGTTTCTGAAACATTACTTTTCCTGCGCAATGTGAAATCTATCTCTATTTTTGTGAAGGAAGGAACAATGAATGAAATGCACCTGCTGCACCGTGTATGCAGAACCTGTATAGGTGAGCCTGAAACTGGATCTGCTGAAGCCCAGGATGTGTTCAATTTCTTCAAGGAAAGTAGACGTGTTGGAATGAATAGAGTTCAGTTTCTGAAGAAACTAAGTCTATCCATTGGCAGAGATTTGCCTTATAAATGCCAGAAGATCATAATTACTGAACAAAGCACATCATCTCGTACTTCACACTATTGGATAACCACAGAATGTTTAGGTGATGGGAATGCTCAAAAGAAAAGATCTGAAACAGCCAATAGTAGCTATTACAATTTTGTTCCATGGGCATGTGTTGCTGCATATTTGAATTCTGTCAAGGTTGAAATTGACATGGTTGAAAGTTCAAAGGGGGAGAATGATTGCACGGTTTCTCCTGATCTGTTTCAAAGTGTTAGTTTGCCTAATCATCAGTTGGAGAATTTTGAAGGTCGTGCATTCTGCTTTTTACCTTTACCAATCAGTACTGGTCTTCCTGCTCATGTGAATGCATACTTTGAATTGTCATCAAATCGCAGGGATATCTGGTTTGGTTCTGATATGGCTGGAGGTGGAAGAAAACGCTCAGAGTGGAATATTTTCCTCCTTGAAAATGTTGTTGCCCCTGCATATGGTCGTTTGCTTGAGAAAATAGCATCAGAGATCGGCCCTTGCAATTTGTTCTTCTCGTTATGGCCAACAACATTAGGGTTAGAACCTTGGGCATCAGCAGTGCGGAAACTCTATCAATTTGTTGCTCAGTTTAATCTCCGTGTATTATATACAGAAGCTAGAGGAGGACAGTGGACTTCAACCAAACATGCTATATTTCCTGATTTTACTTTCCCCAAGGCAGCTGAGCTTGTAAAAGCGTTGTCTGGGGCTTCTCTACCTGTCATTACTCTTCCACAGTCACTTTCTGAAAGGTTTATGGAAATCTGTCCATCATTGCATTTTATGACTCCTAAGCTGTTAAGGACCCTTTTAATCAGAAGGAAGCGCGAATTCAAAGACAGGGATGCAATGATATTGACTCTTGAATATTGCTTACATGACTTGCAAAAATCCTTGCAGTTTGATGCCCTATGCGGCTTGCCTTTGTTACCAGTTGCAGATGGTTCCTTTACATCAATTGATATGAAGGGAGCTGGAGAAAGAGTTTACATTGCACGTGGTGATGAATACGGCCTTCTGAAAGATTATATTCCTCATCAACTTGTAGATTGTGCTATTCCTGAAGAAGTTCATAGAAAACTTTGTTACATTGCCGAAACGGATGGAACAAACATTTCTTTCCTGTCATGCCAGTTGCTTGAGAAACTTCTTGTGAAGTTACTTCCTGTAGAGTGGCAACATGCTCGGCAAGTAAGTTGGACTCCTGGTATTCATGGCCAACCAAGTGTAGAGTGGTTGCAACTACTGTGGAACTATCTGAAATCATATTGTGATGATCTTATCATGTTTTCTAAGTGGCCTATATTGCCAGTTGGGGATGACTGCCTGATGCAGTTAGCACAAAAGTTGAATGTGATAAGAAATGATGGATGGAGTGAGAAGATGTCTTCTTTGTTAGTGAAGGTTGGATGTTTATTCTTGAGACATGATCTGTTATTGGATCACCCTAAATTGGACTGCTTTGTGCAGTCAGCAACAGCAAGAGGTGTACTAAATGTGTTTCTGGCTATTGCTTTGGAACCACATAAGATTGAGGGGATCTTTACAGATGTATCTGAAGGGGAGCTTCATGAACTAAGAAGTTTTATTCTCCAAACAAAATGGTTCTCCGAAGAGCAAATTGATGACATGCATATTGAAATCATCAAACACCTTCCAATATTTGAGTCTTACAAAAGCAGAAAACTAGTTAGTTTGAGTAGTCCTATTAAATGGCTTGGTCCTACTGGTGTTTGTGAAGATCTCTTAAATGATAATTTCTTAAGAACTGAATCAGAAACAGAGCGAGTCATTATGAAAAGGTATTTAGGAATGAAAGAACCAACTAAAGTGGAATTCTACAAGGATTACATTTTCAATCACATGTCAGAGTTCGTTTCAAGGCAAGAATTTGTTTGGCCATTCTGCATGACGTGCAGCATTTGGTTGAAGAGGATCTCTCTCTCAAGTCTTCATTCTCGTGTGCCCAATTTGTTCAGGCAGCCGATGGATCTTGGCAACAACCATCAAGGTAATATCCTATTTTTTAAAATAAAATTACAATATCTATCAATAAGTTATCTTCCTTTATTGTATTTTAAGGTGCATGCATTTTCTGTGATTTTTCTTCTAAATGGTCAGTACCAGAATAAATTTTTCTTCGGTTAACTGAACTGTGAGTGAAAAGAGAGAAAGAGAACTGAACACGAAATGAATTTTTATTATGTATTTTCACATCTGAAGGTATGAGTACAAGATGTATTTATAGGCACTGCTTACTAACAGCTATATAAGAACTAAAAGCCGTACAAAGTAGCTTACAAATAAACCTATAGCTGTTCAAAGAAAACTTACTATTAATACATCCACAAACTATACAAACTGACTTGCTTTGCTCCTAAGAAACACAAAACGAGTTGAAGACAGAGTCTTGGTTTGAACATTCACCTATTGATCAAGAGCTGGAATATGATAAATAATAGTTGCTTGGCCATAACCTTCTCTCTGACAAAGAAAACATCATCTCCATGTGCTTAGTTTGATTATGAAAAACTGGATTATGAGAACAGACAACACCTTGACTGTCACAAAAAGGAGTTGTAGTAAAAGGAAATTGCAGTTCAATAAGCAACGTAGTAATCCATGATAGCTCATCAGAAGTTTGTGCTAAACTTCTATATTTTGCTTATTGGAATGAACAATAACTTGCGGCTTGTGAGACTGCCAGGATATCAAATTAGAACCAAGAAAAGTTGTTGCTCCTGACATATCTTCTATCATCAATACCTAATGCCCAATTGGCATCACAAAAGGCTTTCAAAGATATAGAATGTCCCAGTGATAAAGATTGAAGGTGTAATTTATGAAACAATGTTCCTTTAAGGTACCTTAGAATGCGTTTAACTATAGCCGAATGAGAATCAAGTAGGTTAGCCATAACTAGCAAACATTGTTTACAACAAAACTAATTTCTTGCCAAGTAAGATTGACATATTGCAAAGTACCAACCACTGAATGATATGAAGTAAGATTTGAAAAAAGATCAGCACCATGTTTAGACAACTTGCAACTGAAGATCATAGGGTCTGAAATTGAATGAGATTCAAGCATATGTGTTTTATGAAACTAGTATCTTATATACTTTGTCTGTGTCATGAGAATAGAATAATCAGATAAATATTTGTTCTGAAGGCCAAGAAAATAGTTCAGTTGACCAAGTTTCAAGGAAAAAATTGTAGAAGTCTGGCTGTAATATTCTGAATGAGAATAACAGAGCTTCCAGTTATGATTGTATTATCAACATAAACCAAAAAGTAGACAACATCTGATTCCATTTGTAGATGAAGAGAGGTATCTCTAGTGCTATTAACAAAACCAAACTGATGAAGAGTAGTTTGTAAATGATTGAACCAAATTTTCGAGGCTTGTTTTAATTTATAGAGTGCTTTATTCAACATACAAACAAGAGATTTATCACTTGCTTTAAAACCATGTGGTTGTTGCACATAAATTGTTTTAACAAAATAACCATTCAAAAAGGCATTATTGACATCAAGTTGAAGCAATTGCCACCCATGAGAGAGAGCAATAATAAGAATAATTCTGATTGTAACAGGTTTTAGTTTTGGAGAAAAGGTTTCATGAAAATTAAAAACCATGGACTTGATGAAAACCTTTTGCTGCAAGATGAGCTTTATACTTATTTATTGAGCCATCTGCATTTTCCTTGCTTGGAAAACCCAGTTACAACCAACAACCCTTCTATTAGAGGCTAAGGGTATCAGATCCCAAGTCTTTTGTTTCATTAGAGCATCATATTCTTGTAGTAATGCAACCAGCCAATTTCATCTTTAAGAGCTTGTTTGACACTGGTAGGATTAGAATGAGATAACAAGGATGGATGAACTCTGTTTTGAAAAATACCAGATTTAGGTTGAGTTTGCATAGGATGAGTATTAAGTAAAGGTGCAATAGGAGATACTAATTCAGAAGAAGATGAACTAACACTAGTAGACATAGAGGGTGTTGCACCAAAATTTGATGTGAGGGAAGTACTGGACACTGGATTTACAGATGGTTGAGGTGGTGATAGATTTGAGTTTAAACTAAAATACTGGCTAAGACCTTTGATAGAGATTGGTGTAGAAGGAAAAAGATCAAAACAAGTTATGGATAGTTACTTGATATAATTGTAATTAGACATCAAAGCATCTGTAAATTGTTTCAAGTAATTTATGTAAATAAACACTGAATTTTCAGCTGCAGCTTTCTTGTACTGATGTTTTATCCTTGAATAGTTAAGCTTCTTGATTAAGTGTTTTACTTATATAAAAACTGACATTTGGATTGCTGACTAGAATGTTATTGCAGGCTTTATGATCCTCGGGTTCCTCACCTTAAAAAGATGCTTCATGGAAATGCTTTCTTTCCTTCGACAAATTCTTTGATCCCGAAATTTTGGATGCTTTAGTTTGCCTTGGACTTAGGACAACTCTAGGATTTACTGGCTTGCTTGATTGTGCTAGGTCAGTTAGCCTCTTGCATGATTCTGGGAACATTGATGCCTCCAAACATGGTGGAGAGTTACTGCATCTTTTAGATACATTAGCCTATAAGCTCTCAAATAAAGTTGGAAGTAAGAATGATGATCAACAAGGTGGTGTGGCTCTGGAAAGTAGCAGCATAACGGATGATGCTTTTGTATATGATGGTTTCCCTAAAGAAGAGACCTACCTGACTGATATTGATTTATTTTGTAGCAGCTCAGCATTTGATATGGTAGAAGAAGAATTTTGGTCTGAATTGAAGCTAATCTCTTGGTGTCCAGTAATTTCTAATCCAGCTGTTATGGGACTTCCGTGGTTAAAATCCAATAACCAAGTTGTTGCACCCCCTACTAGTGTGAGGCCTAAATCACAGATGTGGATGGTATCTTCCTCAATGTTTATTTTAGATGGTGAATGTGACACTACATATCTACAAACTAAACTTGGGTGGATGGATTGCCCAAATGTTGGGGTTTTAACAAGGCAGTTAGTTGAGCTATCTAAATCCTATCAGCAGCTTAAGATAAATTCACTGCTGGATCCCAGTTTTGAAGCTCAGTTGCAAAAGGAAATACCTTACCTTTACTCAAAATTGCAGGAATTTATTAATACTGAGGATATCAATAACCTGAAAGCAGGGTTGGATGGTGCTTCATGGGTTTGGATTGGTGATGATTTTGTATCACAAAATGCACTGGCATTTGATTCACCTGTAAAATTTACACCTTATTTGTATGTTGTTCCATCTGAACTATCAGAGTATAAAGATTTGTTGATAAAGCTGGGAGTTAGATTGAGTTTTGGTATTTCAGACTATCTTCAAGTATTACAAAGGTTGCAGAATGATGTGCACGGGGTTCCTCTGTCTACAGATCAGTTAAATTTTGTCCATTGTGTCCTTGAAGCCATAGTAGAGTGTTGCTTGGAGAAGCCACTTTTTGAGACTTTTGATAGTCCCTTGTTGATTCCTAATGATTTTGGAGTTTTATGCAAGCAGGAGATCTTGTATATAATGATGCACCTTGGCTGGAAAACAGCTCCCTTATTGGTAGACATTTTGTGCATCCAGTTATAGGCAATGATTTGGCTGACAAGCTTGGTGTACAGTCAGTTCGATGCCTTTCTTTAGTCAGTGATGATTTGACTAAAGATCTGCCCTGCATGGACTACAATAAAGTAAATGAACTTTTGGCGCTGTATGGAAACAATGAGTTTTTGTTGTTTGACCTTCTTGAGTTGGCAGATTGCTGCCAAGCCAAGAGATTACACCTGGTTTATGATAAAGGGAACATCCTCGCCAATCCCTGCTGCAGCACAATTTAGGTAATTTTTATGTTTTAGAAAATTTGGATATTTTTGTTTAGGTAATGTATAGTCATTTGTTTCAACAAAATGACTGTTATTTTTGTCGAGGAGGTCATGTGAGGAGGAATGATACACTGGCTAACAAGAGTAGTCAATAATTTTGGTTTTCTATAGTGGAGAGATAATGGGCTGCTGCCCTTCCAGCCCACCATGCCTAGTGAGTCAACCTACTTGAACCATAAATTTTTATAAAGGACTACCAAAGACTTGGTTCATTGAATAGGAGGATATTTCTCGATTGATGTATCATGTTTGGATGTTCTTCTAGAGCTCTAGGTGAATTTTCCCTTCTCATCAAGCAGTTAGGTTACTGCATTGTGCATTGTGGCATCAAGTTCGAGTCCTAGAAACAACTTCCCTGCTCAGTGGGTTAGATTGTTAGGGCTGCTTATCCTGACTATCCTCAGACTCCAGAATTAGATGTGTGCACAGGGACTTATTTTCTTACAATGTTTCCAAATATCATTGGATGCCAATGTTGGCTAGCTTAACTTATGGAATACCCATAGATAGTCTCTGTTGAGTGTGAGATGACCATACTGTGTTTAGCTGTTTTGGATTACTTTTCTAAATTGCAGTTAACATGGTATGATTTCTTTATACAGGTGAATTCCAAGGGCCTGCCCTTGTAGTAATCTTCGAAGGTGCTTGCTTGAGTCGAGAGGAATTTAGTAATCTCCAGCTCCGTCCTCCATGGAGATTGCGTGGCAACACAATTAACTATGGTTTGGATTGGTTAGCTGCTATTCCATCTGTGATCTTCTCTCAGTCATGTCTGGTGGCTTCTTTTATATGTTTGATCCTCGTGGCTTGGTACTTGGTACACCTTTGGCAAATGCCCCGTCAGCAAAGATGTTTTCTTTGATAGGTATACTGTGCGCTAATCATCTGAGTTAATGCAAAATAATTAAATAGTTTCTAACGTTTTCCATTTCAGACCCATTTACTATCTTTCACTTTTCTACTACTGATAACTTTTGGAAGTGTACTGTGAGTACTCTAGGTTGATCTCTTGCAGACATAGTTTACTATGTCAGATGGTAGGGACTGTTTGACTGGAGAATTGTAGAGCACACAACTTGTATCATGTGCTTTTATACCAAAATGTTAAAAAGTCGTATAAGTATCATTTTCCCAATAACAGAGCCAAGTCAGAGAAGAGAAAATGCAAGACTAATGGCAATAGTTCATTGAAATATTTTCTGTTCTCTTTACCCGTCCGTCAAGTTCATTGAAGCCCTCAAAGTTTATACTTTATTTGTCTTGCAAAAATCTTTGTTAAATTATTTTTTTCTTTTGGAATGAATAATCCCTGACTTGGTTAATAATGTTCAAACAGTGGTTAGTGAGTAGCTGGTTATTGTCATGGTTAGTCGTGCAAAGGTTAATTGTTCCTAAATTGTAAAGCAATTCCAAAACTTTTGTTTTTTGAGTAATATTCTTTGATCCTTTTCATGGTGTTAGTTAATGGTTACTTATGAGAGGTACCCTATTGGCTATGCTTCAAGATTGGAAAGCCTTTTGGTATCAGTATCCTTGATTTAAGTTTATTTTAATATGCATTTTCGTAGTGTTACTTTTGTACTTCTCCCTTATGTGGAGTATTTTTTTATAAAATAAAAGTTCATAAGTATTCTCTTATTTAATTTTGAAATCTAATAGCCAAATTCCTATACAATTGTAGAACATAAAGTTGTTTACTCTTGAGGTTGCAGGTAATGATCTGACTCAACGATTTTGTGATCAATTTAGTCCAATGCTCATTGAGCAGACTGACTTGTGGTCATTAGCTGATTCTACCATTATTCGGATGCCTTTATCATTTGATTGCTTGAAGGATGGACCTGACCTTGGATCAAACAGAATAAGGCATATTATTGACATATTTATGAAGCATGGATCTAGAGCACTCCTGTTTCTGAAGTCAGTTTTACAGGTAAATTTAGTACTGTTCTATTCTTCATGCAGCAAGGCAGAACAAATGGGATTTAACAGGTTGAAATTAGATTTTCTTTGGGATTCGGGATAGAACTTGGGGAATTAAATGTTCACATGGAATGTGGGGAAATATTTGTTTGGAGGTATTTGGTTGAGTTGAGGTTTATGGGATGTGAATGAGCCATGCATGCTAGATTAGGTTGTGACAAATTCAAGCAAGAAATTCTGGTGATTTGATGTGGTGAAAATCTAATGCTCTTTGGGGGGAAATGGATTTGGTTTTTTATGAAACTTACAATGTGAGGAAGGAACTCACTTGAGTGTTCAAATGTGATTTGGGAGGTGAAAAGGAGGAAGATGAGCAAATATACATGGAGAAAGACCCACATACCCATCTATTAAGGTTTTGGGTATAGAGTGGTGTCTTGGTGCCTTGTGAGGTTGGTTCCTAGCTCTTTAGTCAAGATCTCGCTGATGGTTCCCTCGAAGATCCCAAAAATTGGCAATGTCTATGGGGAAAATGTAGGAGAAAAGTCTTCCAGTGGGGTGAGGTTACAATGTGTGAAAGGGACTAATAGTTAAAGGTGAAAGTTGTTGGTTTTAAGTGAGTTGGAAGTCTCACACGTTTATTATGCTCCATAGTCTATCTTATCCATACCATATATTAGAGATGGGAACTTTATGTATAAGTGCTTTTACATTATATTTGCATTTCACTGTTAACTCCTTTAGATTTTCTGTTGGATTTAGTTAGCTATCTGTTAATTTGTTAGCTTCTTCGTCAGCAACTCATATGTACAGCTACTAACACCTACATTAAATACCAACTACATATATATAATACATATTCTAACAAGTACTAATTACATGGCTAATTAACTGTTTAACTACAGATCTGATCAAGGACTACTTTTTTAGGGAAGAAATAGTCAAGAAGTAATTATGATTCTTGGTGCATGTGCATGTGTCTATTTATATATGTGGATGGCTTATCTCTATTATTGAACTCATTATCATCTACTATTGTTAGAAAATTGTTCATACAAAACACCTGTATACTTAATATGTCTTACTTGTAATTTCTACCATATGAGAGGACTCTTGTCTGGAACATTTTCATGATTCTATTGAGCCAGAGTGAAATTGCATTTCTTCTAGGTATCCATATCAACGTGGGAAGAAGGACATTCTAATCCAAGGCGGAATTTTTCTATAAGCATTGACCCATCATCTTCTATTTTGAGGAATCCATTTTCTGAAAAGAAATGGAGAAAGTTTCAATTATCAAGAATATTTAGCAGCTCCAATGCGATGATAAAGATGCATGTAATTGATGTGAATTTATATTCAGAAGGAACTACAGTCATTGATAGATGGCTTGTTGCACTCAGCTTGGGTTCTGGGCAAACCAGAAATATGGCTCTTGATCGGTATGGTTATATTTGAATTGCATGGATGTCAAAAACTCATGTTGATGTCTTACAATAACTTTTGTATGATCTGTGTCAATGCTTTACAATAACTTGGTTGCCATTTTCCTTTTATTAACTTAAAAACCTTTTTACTTATCGATGGCGCAGTTTGAGGATGCATCCAGCACTTTTTCTCTCTAAAATACAAAAGAGCCATAGAAAACACAGAAGTTTATGAATGTGGAAGCTATTTTCCATGGTTTCTTTATTTCTTGCAAAAAACTCCTTGGCTTTGCACATTGCTTCTTTGTCTTGATCTTAAGGGAGGGTTCATACTGAAGCTTTTTCATTCTTTATTCCTCTTTTTCAGTTAGAGTTGGAAGGACAGTAAAGAAGTCTTAGTTTATATTGAAACTCATTCAAGCGTAATGATTGAAGTTTTATGTTCCATATGTTATGTTTATCTCATGAAAGTTTTGTTTTGTTTGGTAATATCTATCAAAATTCAATTTTTTTTTTCTGTTCAGGAGGTATCTTGCATACAACTTGACTCCCGTTGCTGGAATAGCAGCACTTATATCCAGCAATGGCTATCATGCCAATGATTTCTCAAGGAGCTCAATTATGGCCCCTCTTCCTTTGTCTGGTTGTATAAACTTACCTGTCACTATCATAGGTTGTTTTCTTGTGTGTCACAATACGGGTCGTTATCTCTTTAAATACCAAGACAGAGGGGCTTCTACTCAGGGACACTTTGATGCCGGAAATCAATTAATTGAATCTTGGAACAGAGAGGTGATGTCTTGTGTATGTGATTCCTATGTTGAAATGGTTTTGGAGATTCAGAAGCTAAGAAGAGATATTCCAAGCTCATTATTTGATTCGAGTGCCTATTCTGCAATCAGTCGCTCTTTGAAGGCTTATGGAGATCAAATCTACTCCTTCTGGCCTCGATCTTGTGAGAGGAAAGTTCTGATTGATCAACAAGCTAATCATGATGACAACCCTCCAAGTCCACCAAGAGTTGTCTTAAAGCAGACTGGGAATGCCTTAAAGACCGGGTAATACATCCATTTTATTCTCGTATTGTTGACCTTCCAGTATGGCAGCTGTACTCAGGAAATTTGGTCAAGGCTGACGAAGGCATGTTTCTTTCACAGCCGGGGAATGGATTGATTGGTAATTTGCTTCCAGCTACAGTTTGCAGCTTTGTAAAGGAGCATTATCCTGTATTTTCAGTACCGTGGGAATTGGTGACTGAAATCCAAGCTGTCGTTTTTCAGTGCGAGAAATTAGACCAAAAATGGTTAGGGATCTCCTAAAGGTTTCTTCAAAGCCATTTACTCTGCAATCAGTTGACACGTATATAGATGTTCTTGAATATTGCTTGTCTGATTTTCAGAAAGCAGAGTCATCCACCTCAGCCAAAGATAATGATCCTGATACTTCCAATGCTTTTTCCCGAGAAATTGATATCCACAGAATCACTTCTTTTCAGCGTAATATTCCAGGCTCCACTACTCGGGGAGAAGCCAGTTCTGGAGATGCATTGGAAATGATGACAAGTTTAGGGAAGGCTTTATTTGATTTTGGTCGGGGTGTTGTTGAGGACATTGGTAGATCAGGAGCCCTGGGTCTTACAGTAATGCTATGACTTCCATTGGTCAAAGTAGGGACGAAAAGTTCATATTAATTGCTTCAGAACTCAAAGGCTTACCATTTCCAACTGGAACTAGCAATTTAAAAAAGTTGGGCTTAAATGAACTTTGGATTGGGAATAAAGAGCAGCAGTCATTGATGCTTCCCTTGGGAGACAAATTTATTCATTCTAAACTAATAGACAGGCCTCTCTTAGGTGGCATATTTTCTAATTTTACCCTCCAGTCTCTATAAAGCTGCAAAACTTCTCCCTTAATTTACTGGCCAATCATATGAAACAAATTTTCCATGAAGATTGGGTGAACCATGTAATGGGATCGAATATGGCTCCATGGCTTTCTTGGGAGAAACTTCCTAGTTCTGGAAGTCAAGGGGGTCCTTCACCTGAATGGATTAGAACATTTTGGAAAAGGTTTAGGGGCTCAAGGAAGAATTATCCCTTTTCTCTGATTGGCCCCTAATTCCGGCATTTCTTGGTAGACCAGTCTTGTGCCGTGTTAGAGAGCGGCATCTGGTATTCATTCCTCCTCTTTTGGAGCACTCAAATTCGACAAGTGGGATTTCAGAAAATGAATCTGCTGAAAGTTATGTGAGTGGTGTTAGGGTGCCAAGGGATAATACTTCTGAAACTGACTTAGCAGAGTCCTATATTTCAGCTTTTGAAAGATTCAAAACCAATTATCCCTGGTTACTGCCAATGTTAAACCAGTGTAACATACCCATATTTGATGAGGCATTTATCGATTGTGCTGCTTCAAGCAATTGTTTTTCTATGTCGGTCAATCTTTGGGCCATGTCATTGCATCCAAACTTGTGGCAGCTAAGCAAGCTGGGTATTTCACTGAACCAACTAATCTCTCAACTTCAAATTGCGATGCACTTTTTTCACTCTTTTCTGATGAATTCTTCTCCAATGACTTTCATTATACCCACGAACAAATTGAAGCTTTGCGTTCTGTCCCAATATATAAAACAGTTGTTGGTTCTTATACTAAGTTGCAAGGTCAAGATCAATGCATGATCCCTTCAAATTCATTTTTAAAACCATATGACGAGCGTTGTCTTTCATGTGCCACTGATTCAAATGAAAGTTCATTTCTTCGAGCCCTTGGAGTGCTGGAGTTGCATGATCAACAGATCTTAGTACGCTTTGGCTTACCCGGCTTTGAAAGAAAATCTCAGAATGAGCAGGAGGAAATATTAATACATATTTTTAAAAATTGGCATGATCTTCAATCAGATCAGCTGGTGGTTGAAGCTTTGAAAGAAACTAAATTTGTTAGAAATTCTGATGAGTTTTCGACAGATCTGTTGAAACCATTAGATTTATTTGATCCTGGTGATGCTATCTTAATCTCTATATTCTTTGGTGAGAGAAGAAAATTTCCAGGAGAAAGGTTCAACACAGATGGGTGGCTTCGAATACTAAGGAAACTTGGGCTTCGGACTGCTACGGAGGTAGAGGTAATAATTGAATGTGCCAAAAGAGTTGAGTTTCTTGGAATTGAGTGCATGAAATCAGGTGATTTGGATGATTTTGAGACAGACATAATAAACAGTCATTCTGAAGTTTCACCAGAGGTGTGGGCATTAGGAGGTTCTGTAGTTGAATTTGTTTTCTCCAACTTTGCTCTTTTCTTTAGCAACAACTTCTGTGATCTTCTTAGCAAGATTGCATGTGTACCTGCTGAACTGGGGTTTCCTAATGTCGGTTGCAAGAGGGTGCTTGCTTCGTATAATGAAGCTATTTTGTCTAAAGATTGGCCTCTGGCTTGGAGTTGTGCTCCTATTCTTTCCAAACAACACACTGTTCCTCCAGAGTACTCGTGGGGGCCTCTGCATTTACGGAGTCCTCCTGCTTTTTGTACAGTTTTGAAGCACTTGCAAGTAAAAATGATACTTTTGGTTTATGTTTTATATTACATTACTTACCTACATGTATTTTATGCTAGCTTTCTTTTTCCTAGGTAATTGGGAGAAATGGAGGGGAAGACACTCTTGCTCATTGGCCCATTGCTTCAGGAATGAACATTGAGGAATGTACCTGTGAAATTTTGAAATATTTAGACAAAATTTGGGATTCACTTTCTTCCTCAGGTTCTTCTCTATTCTCATGTTATTCCATTTTGCTAAGGGTTGAGTAGAAAGGGTGTGACTGATATGTTTTTTGTATTTATCTCTGATTCTTCTTACTCAATGCACTTAATATATGACCAATTGGCTTACCATATTCCTGTGAACCTCCAATCATTCTGTTCATTTGATTAAGCAGGTTTGCTTAGGTTGTTACTGGAATTTCTAATTACTTGTGCTATTGCAGATGTGGCAGAGCTACGCAAAGTGGCATTTCTTCCTGTTGCAAATGGAACGCGCCTTGTGACTGCTGATGCTCTTTTTGCTCGTCTGATGATAAATTTGTCTCCATTTGCTTTTGAGCTTCCTACTGCATATCTCCCATTTGTAAAGATTCTTAAAGATTTGGGACTCCAGGACATGTTAACACTCTCTGCTGCAAAGGGTCTTCTATTACATCTTCAGAAAGCTTGTGGATATCAGCGACTAAACCCCAATGAGCTCCGTGCAGTGATGGAAATTTTGAATTTCATCTGTGATCAAATTGTTGAGGGGAACACATTGAATGGGTCAAACTGGAAATCAGAAGCCATAGTTCCAGATGATGGCTGCAGACTTGTTCATTCAGGATCCTGTGTCTATGTGGATTCTTATGGTTCTCGATATGTAAAATGTATTGATACTTCCAGGATTAGATTTGTTCATGCAGATCTTCCTGAGAGAGTATGTATCATGCTCGGCATCAAAAAATTGTCTGATATTGTCGTAGAGGTATCAAGATTTCAGGAGCATTTTCCTATTTATTGTTATCTAACTTTTGTCTGCTATAGGCTTTTACTTACTGGAATGTTTCTGTTTGGTTACAGGAACTAGATGAGGATCACGCACTACAGACTTTGGGTTCTCTGGGGTCTGTTTTCTGGTGACCCTCAAACAGAAGTTATCGAGCAAGTCTCTTCAAACTGCTGTCTGGACCATTGTTAAAAGCATGGGCAGTTACATTCCTGCATTCAATAGTTTTTCATTAGATACAATAGAATGCATATTGAACTCTACTGCGGAAAAGATGCAATTTGTTAAGTGTCTTAAAACAAAATTTCTGCTATTGCCCAATTTTGTAGATGTTACACGTGCAGGCAAAGATTTTAGCATCCCTGGGTGGAAGAATGATTCTGCACATCAAACTCTTTATTTTTTGAACCAATCAAGATCCTGTATTCTAGTTGCTGAACCACCAACTTATATTTCTCTTTTTGATCTCATTGCCATTATAGTCAGTCAGGTATTAGGCTCTCCAATCATATTGCCTGTTGGGCCCTTATTTGGTTGTCCTGAAGGATCTGAGATTGCTGTTGTTAATGTTTTAAAACTCTGCTCTGATAAGAAAGAAGTTGAACCTATAAATGGGAGTAGCAATATGGTTGGCAAGGAAATATTGCCACAGGATGCACGTCTTGTGCAGTTCCATCCACTCAGGCCCTTTTATTCTGGTGAAATAGTAGCTTGGCGGTCTCAACAAGGTGAAAAGCTGAAGTATGGTAGGGTTTGGGAAGATGTTAGACCATCTGCAGGTCAAGCTCTGTACAGAATTAAAATTGAAGTTGCGCAGGGGGATACACAATTTTTCCTTTCATCACAAGTATTTTCATTTAAGAGTGTATCAGCTAGTAGTCCTCTAAAAGAAACACTGGTGCATGATAGCCCTTTATTGAGTAGTAACATGCCCAGTGTTGATTTCCCAGAGAGCTCCTCAGGAAGGGGAGAAAGCTATTCTCAGGTTTATCCCTTGGAACTTTTCACTAATTACTAGTATCATGTATCGTAAATTTGCATTTATTACAGGCATTGCAATTTGTGATCCATCATCCTATGCTTTCCATTAACGCATGAATAATGTGTCAGCAAATGAGAGATATTTTTGGAGCTTTTAAGGTTGGGATGAAACCAAAAGCTTGAAATTAAGAAACTTTTTTGTTTAGTTTGTGGCTTATGCTCAATGCTATCTACCTTTAACTGTCACATATCTTGTTACCATTTAAAAATAAGCCTTCTGTTAGGTTTTTTGGTGACAAGAAACCTAAGCTCTATTTCAGTTTAAGAAAAACAACACAGATTTAACACCAACAAGGTAGTCAGTGTTTTATTGGAATGGAAAAACAGAAAACATTCACTACATTCAAGGGAAGAAGTTCCCTTTACACAGGCAGAACCTGTTACAAAATAAAATACCCACCACTAACCTCCATACACGCTCCCCCTTAAAAGAAAACCAACTTAGGCATTATAACCGCCTAACTGGTGTTATAACTGCCTAATTTAGTCCTTCCTAACTGTCTAACCCCCTTCTCTCCTTACTAGTAACTTCTATGCTTAATTTCTGCCTTTGTTCCTAACATAAATCTTGAGAGTTCTATCACATTCTGTTGGTTCATTTTGTATTGCTCATGTCAATTTTCTTAAATGAATGAGAAGTATCTTCTTGTGAATAGGTGCAGCCTGTGAGAGAGCAGTCTGGCAAGGTTTCATCTGCGGAACTGGTGCAGGCAGTCAATGAAATACTGTCTGCTGCTGGGATCAAAATGGATGTGGAGAAGCAGGCTCTACTTCAAAGAACATTAAATTTGCAAGAAAATCTAAGAGAGTCTCAGGCAGCTCTTGTGTTAGAGCAGGTTGGTGATTTTAATTTTTAGTTCGATGATTTCATAGCCTCGTTGTGTTATACCATTATTAATATTTTTCTTTCTGAATGGTAATTTGCCGTGTTGGCATTCTAATTTCACGATCATTTGAAAACTCTTTATGGTTTATTTGAGCATGTCATATGAACCCGTTGTTAGTTTGACGCATCGCACTTGAAACTTTTGATATCTTAAACATAGGTTTCTTGTTGGAAATTTTTGGATATCCACTTACGAAACTCCTCCTTAAACTTATCTACCAACGATTTTCTTACATATGTATGTATTGGTGCAGTCAGATATTACAAGGGACAAAAGGGTATCCATTTTTAATTATCAATTGAAGCAATGAAAATTCTATCTATGCTGCATTACAGTTGTATAAGCTTTGGGGATAGTTTTACTTTTATAGCGTAGGACGCAGTAATGATTGAACTAAAGTAGGTACCTTGATGCTTTATAATGCATATCTCTTAGAGTTAACCTTTATGATAAGTTTGAAATAACATTATACATTGTACAGGAAAAGTTGAAAAGACAACAAAAGAAGCTGATACAGCGAAAGCAGCATGGATTTGTCGGATTTGTCTGAGTTCTGAGGTTGATATAACATAGTTCCTTGTGGTCACGTATTGTGTCGTAGATGTTCTTCTGCAGTGTCCAGATGTCCTTTTTGCCGGCTTCAGGTTACAAAAGCTATCAGAATTTATCGTCCATAATTTCTCCATTGCTTTTGGACACCCTCAGATTTCCATTCGCCAATTATTAATGTTTCAAATGATTAATTGGCTGCATTGGACTCTGACATGAATATCATCTTTTGTGATTGAGCCCCAAAATGGGTACTGCTGGTTTTTTTTTTCTGTATATTGGCCTCAATGAAAAAAGGTTTTGTCAATTACCCTGTACCTTTCAAGATTCTCACATTTTTTACCACTAAATCCTGAAAAGGTTAGTGAAAAAATATCAGGCTTTGTCCCTACACACAGTTAAATAACAAAATTGACCTTTTAAAATTCTAAAACATCCCGGAAAATTTTACGCAGAACGTAATGAAATACTTTTTATATTTTACATTTTGACAGCTTTAGGAAAAAAATTCTACATATATAATTCAGTATTGATTTTCAACTATTAGAAATTTTTAATTCCAGGCTAATTTAAAAATATTCTAGGTTTTTTTTTATAAAGTATTTTTTTAAAAGCTTTAGATTCATAGCGTAGTATAAATGGAAGGAGAGTAGGAGGAATTACAGGGGAATCTGGTTTTAGGGTCTCTCCCACATTATTATTAAGTTCATATGAAATTGATACCTACTTTTATACTTGAAAATATAACAAAAATGTTATTAGGTGTTATTAACGATACATGAGTTTCTTGACATGTATACAAATCATGATTTGCATCTTATCATAAAATTCATTTATGCTTAACAAGATTGAGACTAATGACAATTAAAAGTTTCAGCTTGATCCAATTGGTTGCCTGAAAAGTTTATAAATATAAATTGAGCTAAGAAAAAAAGTTCAACTTAAATTAAACCAAACATTTTCTAATCTTAGTCATTTAGTCAAATTAAACTATAATCTATTTGAAAAACCAAGTTAACTCAACACACTTTTTTATTTTATTAATAAGACATGATTGGTCGTGTTAATATCAATAATAACAATAACATTAATGTGAGTGAGAGTAGTCTCTAAATAAAAACTTATAATAAGACAAAAATTAAAAATTTCATAACATGTTAAAACTTTCTTATTACTTTAATTTTTTCTAGTGACTACGTTCATGAAAAGCTTTAAATATATTTATAATAATATTGATCACTTATCTAAAAATTAGTTAAATAAATCAATTTAAAAATCACACAATTAACCTTTTAATTTTGTTTATCTATCACAATTACAATAATCCATTAAACCTAATTTTTCTTATATTCTGAATAAATTATTTTTTATCAAACAAACCGTTAGACCTAAACGTCAAAGGTGATTTAAAATATATCTCAAACTTAACCTATGTGGCTTATTGAAATGGGTTGAAATTTTCATTTTTACAAATACAGGTATGTCCAAAATACATTTGTCTTAATTTTTGAAGCCAATATTAAATACATTTGTCTAATTAAAACAGATTTAAATCTACACAATTTACTCTTTTTATAACACCATTGATAAAAACCATACACTGTAAGTACAACATCACCAACATAAAGTATCAAGGATGGACCAGAGAAAAATGGTCAACACCTACCA